>NC_034601.1:61729524-61731942 GCF_900095145.1 Mus pahari | reverse complement strand
GTGGGTAAGGGAGCAGGGGCGGGGGAGGATATAGGAAACTGTTGGGATAGCATTTGAAATGTAAATAAAGAAAATAATAAAAAATAAATTTAAAAAAAGTAAAAAAAAAAAAACCTTTTTTTAACCCTTTTAAGGAAAATCTAATTAAGATAAATGCCAATTAGTCATCATACAAAGTAGATGAGTCACACAAAAAAAGAAAGTGAAACTAAGTGTTTACCAAAAAGGAAGAAAGTTTGTTATTCATTTACATTTTTGCAGCACTGATATTTAGAAGGGTGCAGATGTTATAGCTGTCTGATTTCTCAGCTTCAGCTTGTAAAACTCTCATTGTCTGTCTTGCTGAAACAGAACTCAACAACATAAGCCCCTCAAAAGTTGGGGTCTGGACAGGTTTTTCAAAATTGTTCTCTACCAGACCTACTTCTGAAAGCAGTTGTCAAATCAAACGCAGCTGCTTTGGCTCTAAGCTATTGAAAGCAAAAAGACAAACATAAGAAAAGAATAGTTGACCCAGCTCAGTACTGCACTGGAGGAAGCTGCACATGTCAGTCATATCACTGCAGAATTCTTCTGGGAGTCGATGAAATATAAAAGAGAAGGAGAAAAAAAAATAAGCACTGAAACCCAAGGAAGGACGTAGGACCATGGAAGGAAAGAAAGCCCAGCGGAAAACAAAAGGCAGACACAGAACAATAGAAAAGACCAGATTTATTTTTATATAGGAGACATTTCAAGTTTTCAAACCCCTTCCTTTCAAGTTGATCACCTCAAGGCCACATTGGTTCACAGAAGCAACCCAAAAGCACAGGAGAGCAACAACAGAATTTGATGAGGAAAGAGGATCAATGAAGACAAGCTGGTTTAACTTTGAAGAATTATTAACCACCTGAAAAGGCAAAATGCTTAAGAAACCAGGCAGTGTAAGCCAAAAGGAGAGTGTGAAAGGTTTACTTTTTAAATCCAGTTGACATGCCAGTTTACCCAGTCAAGAGCTAAGTGAATAGCTTAAAAGACCTTGGGAACTTTTCTACGAAGTGTGGTGAAACAAGAAGAGAAAGGCCTTGCTAACTCTGTTGCTATTCACATACTTTTAAATTCCCAGTCACCCAAAGGCATCATTTTACTTTCTATACTCTGAAGGTCTTTGTTCAACTTCGTTTAAAAGAAATTAATATCATTCTGAAAGTGATGCTGAATCTAGCTTGCATTGTGAAATGCAATACTTCTGGAAAGTAGCACCCTAGTTTGCTTATAATGTGAGTCTCACGTAACTGGATATTGGCCACTTCTGGGAAACAGTCTATGGCAACTGTAAATATATGCTTTTTAAAATTTGAATATACTTCACTCAAAATAAATGACCACAAAGGTTTTGCCTTTTTATTTAGCTCAAATATTTTAATGCAACTATATTTAATGTCTCTTAAAAATAAAAATAGACAAAATTCCAAAGAAATATAACACTATAATCCTATATCCAAAAAATTCTCTCTCTTCTCTATCTCTCTCTCTTTCTCTATCTCCCTCCCTCCCTCCATCTACCTCTTTCTGTTTTCCTTATGATCTGTCATTTTTTTCTCAAGAAATAATGTATATTATCCACAACTATGCCATTTTCTGGGAGAATATTTGGATAATCTCTCAGCATTCCCTTTGCCTCCCCAGCCATTTTTCTATCTTAGTCATGTGAAGTTCTTAGAGCCTCATATACCATTTATTTCCATGTATATTAATTATGTCAATGTTCCATATGCTTAGTGTAGTCACTGCATTCATGCTTTAGAGATTCTCATACACCTTAATATCTGCGATCTAATTGACATTTTTTCTCCCCATGACTCATCCATGGAATTGTTTTCTTCTGCAAAAAATACTGTCAATGAGACAAAAAGTCCACCAACAGATTGGGAAAGAAATTTTACCAATCCTCAATCTGATAGGGGACTAATATCTAATATACACAAATAACTCAAGAAGCTAGACTCCAGAAATTCAAATAACCCCATTAAAAATGGGGTACAGAGCTAAACAAAGAATTCTCAACTGAGGAATACCGAGGGGTTGAGAAGCACTTGAAAAAATGTTCAACATCCTTAATCATCAGGGAAATGACAATCAAAACAACCCTGAGATTTCACCTCACACCAGTCGGTATGACTAAGATCAAAAATTCAGGTGACTGCAGATGCTGATGAGGATGTGGAGAAAGAGTAACATTCCTCCATTGCTGGTGAGATTGCAAGCTGGTACAGCCACTCTGGAAATCAGTCTGGCAGTTCCTCAGAAAAATGAACATAGTACTACTGGCAGATCCAGCAATAACTCTTCTAGGTATATACCTGAAGATCTTCCAACTGGTAATAAGAACACATGCTCCACTATGTTCATAACTGCCCTATTTATAATAGCCAGAAG
>NC_034601.1:61703173-61729214 GCF_900095145.1 Mus pahari | reverse complement strand
CTTGCTGAAAGGACACTGATATAGCTATCTCTTGTGAGGCTATGCCAGTGCCTGGCAAATATAGAAGTGGATGCCACAGTCATCTATAGGATAGAACACAGAGACCACAATGGAGAAGCTAAAGAAATTACCCAAGGAACTGAAGGGATCTGCAACTTTATAGGTGGAACAACAATATGAACTAATCATTACCCTCAGAGATCGTGTCTCTAGCTGAATATATATAGCAGAAGATGGCCTAGTCAGCCATCGTTGGGAAGAGAGGCCCCTTGGTCTTGCAAACTTTATGTGCCCCATACAGGGGAACACCAGGGCCAAGAAGTGGGAGTGACTGGGCAGGGGAGCTGGGCAGGGACATTCGGGATAGCATTTGAAATGTAAATGATGAAAATATCTAATAAAATAATTTTAAAGAAAGAGTCCAATTAAACTCTGAAAACCACTTCACCTCCACCCTCATAAGCTTCTTGATTCAAGTGTATTTTTTATGCCGTCTCTGTGTTTGAGGTGTTGTTATAAAAATTTCATGGACTGATAAACCAAAGATTGAATGCATTAGGTAATAAACAACATAAATCAGAAGCCAAAAAAGAAAAATAATTATTTCCTTCCATTTGGTTGGACAATATCCTCTCCATTGTATCTAAGCCCTATCTTTATACAGCTTTATTGTTTTCCAGAAATTACTTATATGCCTGATGTTGAATACAAATAGCATATCAATATATCAATAAAATGACATATCATTAATCTGATTTTAACTGAAATTCAACATCATTTTTATTTCCTCTATCTCAAGATACTCTTCAGCAACTCTTGTTTCAGGTAAACTCCTTCATGTTCACAAAAGAACTGTGTTCTTATTGACTTACTTTGTTCTGCTTCTGAACTAGTATGGAATATCTCTTACCAGCTATCTCTCATAGTTGGTAATGTTTTTGTTTGTTTGTTTTTGTTTTTGTTTTGTTTTTGGTTTTGTTTTTGTTTTTCGAGACACTGTTTCTATGTACAGCCCTGGCTGTCCTGGAACTCTATAGTTGGTAGTCTTAATTAATATATAGTAAATACTAAGTACATATGAAAATTATCAATATGCTTCCTAAACCATATTGTTTTTTAAACTTTGTTGTCTTTTTAAACATATTGATTTTAATTTTGTGATTAATAGAATTACATCAATTTCACCTTCTACTTCTTCCCTCTATACTGTCCAAAGTTCCTCCTCTTGCCTCTTTCATATTTCTCTCAGTTGGTGCTTGTGTTTTTGGTTTTGTGG
The DNA here is from genome assembly GCF_900095145.1 of Mus pahari. NCBI lineage: Eukaryota > Metazoa > Chordata > Mammalia > Rodentia > Muridae > Mus > Mus pahari. The sequence goes on along the minus strand of NC_034601.1, from coordinate 61,727,938 downwards.
TGTTTTTTTTTTTTTTTTGTAGTATCTTTTTCACATTTTATTAGCATATTAATGTAATAGAACTCAATGTACAAATGAAGTACACTGGCTTCTGAATGAAGTACTTAACCAAGAAAATATGTGAATATGTTTGGTGGAGAATTTTTAATACATTTCAGGTTTACATTAAAATTTCAAGACATAAATTTGCATTGCTATAAGCACTTAACTTTATGCATTGTATTTCCTAGAATCTGTGTTTATTCCTCTTAACACCTGCTGTTTGTCTCAGTTTGTTCAGAGATTTTTGGCTGGGCCCTTTTTGTTTCCGGATCCCACCATAGATACCACCTGAATGCTTCAAATTTAGTTTAGCCATGTTTCCTTAGGCTACTTTTGATGAGGGCACATCCTGTGACTTCCTTTGTTGTCACAGCCTTAATAGTTCTCAGAAAGAAAATTGGAATTTGATGATTTTCTCATGATAAGAGTAGGGCAGTGGGTGATTGGAAGGGAGATCAGAGTGTTAAAGTACAATTTTCTCAAAGAACATTAAAGGTCAATGCCAACAACATAGCCTGTGTTATGGTTGGCTTTAGTAACACGGCTGAAATGGTAATTCTCTAAACATAACTCCTTCTCCTCTTTTTATTTTAGGATTGAAATGAAATTATGTCCAAAACTAGACATAAAGAAATATGTCATTTTATTTCCTTAATGGAAAATTTCTATAAGGCAAATATTTTTAGTTACCATTTTATAATTCAATCAACTATTATTCAAGACACCTGAACTCCTGAGTGTAAACAATGAAGTACTATGAAAGGCTGTTTCATCTATGACTGTACAGCTTTATTTCAGTTGCCACCTTTGCCTCTTCTGTAAGATTTTATTATTGTCTTTATGCTTTATTTATTTATTTTTGAAGGGAATGAAGCTTTTAAATTTTACGGAATCACATGATGTTCTATACTCACCTTCTGTAGTTTTAAGATCCATATTTACCCTCAGATATTTTTAAAAACATTTTTGCTACATTTTTTGAAGGATTATGTTATAAAACAAGATTTGAAGAGGTAGAGAAATGGGTCAGGTATTAAAAGCTCTTTTAAAAAGAGTCTGAGTTTGGTTCATATAACCTATGTTAAGTGATTCCTAACTAACTATAATTATAGTTCAATGGCATCTGTACTGGGTAGTTTCGTGTCAACTTGACACAGCTGGAGTTATCACAGAGAAAGGAGCTTCAGTTGGGGAAATGCCTCCATGAGATCCAGCTGTAAGGCATTTTCTCAATTAGTGATCAAGGGGGAAGGTCCCCTTGTGGGTGGTGCCATCTCTGGGCTGGTAGTCTTGGGTTCTATAAGAGAGCAGCCTGAGCAAGTCAGAGGAAGCAAGCCAGTAAAGAACATCCCTCCATGGCCTCTGCATCAGCTCCTGCTTTCTGACCTGCTTGAGTTCTAGTCCTGATTTCCTTGGTGAAGAATAGCAGTATGGAAGTGTAAGCCAAATAAACCCTTTACTCCCCAACTTGCTTCTTGGTCATGATGCAGGAATAGAAACCCTAAGACAGTATTCAAAACAATGTTCTAGCCTCTACAGGTATACACACACACTGGGGTGCATGTACTCACATCCGCACGTGAGCATGCGTGCGTGCGCACACACACACACACACACACACAAATTTAAAATAAACTTTTAAGCATTAATTGAGGTTGTTTTATGAATATTCGCTCCTTTACTATTTTTACTCGCTCTTTACTATTCGCTCTTTACTATTTTTCATGTCATATATATATATATATATATATATATATATATATATATATATATAAAATCTTCTACACTAGTAATTCTATTGTCTGTATTCTTTCAAGCATCCCTATCTTGAGATAATTATGTTTCTGGTATAATCTTCCATTCTTTACCCTAGAGAAGGACTTGCTTATGGGAAACGTTCAGGAAATATTTTAAAATTAAAAATTAAAATTAAAATATTTTAAAATAATAACCCTGTTTCTGCTAGATACATAAAGATATGTTTCAGAAGACATTGCCAGTAGAAAGTTTCACACTATTGGACATAAGATTTCAATATGGGCAGATAGGCTTGTTTCCTCATCACTGGGACCCTTATACTTTTCACAATCTTGTATCCATCCATTTTCAGCTTCTAACAGATTTTCAAAACTCACAATTTAAATGTTCCTACAGTTTAGGCTATTCCAGATAATTAGAGAACAGTAATGATTCTCAGTATTTATGATATCTGTCATTTGAGCTGTGAGGGTGTCAGCTCTGCTGTCTAAAAGACCCCAAAGCACCAATTAGATAACTCACAGCTTTTCTTCTTGTTTAAAGTTGAAAGCTTTGCCTCTAAATCTATTTTCTATTTTAATGGAGATCATGAAAAATTTTTTCACAATTCAGAGAATAAAACTACAGTAGATTTTAATAAGAATGGAGAAATTTGGCATTGTTTGGGGGTAGTTAATGACATTTTGGGGTTGTTATTTTCAGTAAGTGTGGGATTATCCCATTAAGACATCTCTTCTGGACAAAAATTTGGATGAGTGATGCCACACAAAAGCACACTAGGAAGGTACATACATTCAAAAGAGGCAGAAAAGTTGTGATGCTGAGAAATGTTTGGTCAATAATAAGAATTCATACATTTTGCCAATTTTTAGTGAAGAGTCTGACATCTTACACATTATTACATAGCCCCTAGATTAATTTATATATTTTTAGGTTATGCTAATTAAAGTTTATAGTGATATATATACATATATATACATATACATTCATGTTATACTAAAGTTTATAATTATACTTCCATCATGAACTCAGTAAAATTATATGCAATGTACTAAGTGCAATATAAATTAATGAGCTTAATAAGTTTAGAGCAACTATCTTACTTAATATTCTTGACATTTAAAAGTAAATGAGATATAAGTGCATCTGTTTCCATTGCCTAGAAAGTCACTTATATATACAATACTTCAGTCCACTATGGGTTTGGATAACGGAACTGTTTCTGCACATTGTATCTATGAGCTTCCTGGTGTGGTGTGCAATTTTAGCATAGGGGAACAATATGAATATGAATATTTTGTAATTATGGCAGAATATTATGTGCAAATTATTATCAAGTATCTTAACTACAAATGTAAAGGGAGAATTAATTATCTCTTCAAATGTTAACATTGAGTAAAAGGCAGATTTCATAGTATTCCTAGATGATAAATTTCATTTCAAATGCATGGAAATTTTTGATAGAAAATCATTGTATTCTTTTTGGTATTTAGTGTGTGTGTGTGTGTGTGTGTGTGTGTGTGTGTGTGTGTAAGTGCTTATATCATAAATAATGCATATATAGTCCATAAACAACTTTGAGGTATATTTTCTCCCCATCTACCATGGGGATAGCAGGGATCAAACTCAGGGCATCACTTGTATGTGTGTGTGTTCTTCCAAACATATAAATTTAATTGCCTCAGCTTGTATAATCATATATACATATATATAAAATATTTAGGGTGGATCACTTGATATTGGATAATCAATTGGTGTGGTCTTTCTAGAGGAAATACTTTAACTCCCTCTCTCTGCGTTCTTTAATTGCCTGTATTTCTCTTTTTGTCATTGAGTCCTTGTGTGCTTTCCCGGTCAACATTAGCATGCGTATTAGTGTCCTCTTTGTTTAGTTCTTGGTTAGGCAGTCATTTATGTGACTTCATAGGTTAATGTGCTTCAGGAAACCCGAAATGCATTCCTAAGGAAGAACATTAAAACTTACTAATTGATTGACTAATTTGTTATTGCCAAACAGTAATTATCAAAACATATGAATTTCACAACAAACCATTTTATTACAACAGACATAATTTCTATAACCTTATCAGATATATATATATATATATATATATATATATATATATATATATATATATATAATTTCAATTTTTTTCTGTTTCACTTCAGGTTGAGGGTTGACAGTATCAAAATGAGACTTTCATTGCATGGTTACTTTTTGTTCTGGTATAATAGAATAGAGCAGAAGAAGCAGGCCTTGCAGAGAGTAGAAGGAAAATCCTTCAGAGACATTCAGATTGAAGCTAAGTGCAGGTGAACAGGAGCTCAGGTTTTTGGCTAAGGCAAAGAAGAACAATGACTGTTGTTGGAAAAATTAAAATTTATTCAGATTTAATGACATTTTATAATGAAATCAAAGATGTGTAGCTTGTTCGCTTTCAATGTAAAATTATAATTATGAATTTGCAGGAAGGTTTAGAGGAGAATTAAATATATTGACTACTTGAATTTCTTGACAATATTTTCTGAAGTAGTGACTTTGAGTTGTAGATATGATTACTTCATATTAAGAGATCCAATCAAATACATGTGTGTGTGTTGTCTCACAATTAAAATTGAAGCTCAGTACAAAGATTTAATTCTTTATGCATGCTTTTTCAAATAAGCTACAAAAACTTAGAATCAGCCACTGTCACACATTGCTTACTAAATGTTAATATGTATATCTCTGTAATTGAAGATCACTTGAAGTTGCTGCTTCAAGAGTCTCCAAATGGAATTGGTTTGGGTGAAAATAGTGGCTTAGAAGAAACTGCTCATATTGAATAAAGTGACATTTCTTTTCCTCCAGTGTATTTTTCTGTCTAAAGCAAAGAGATAGAATTTTAAAAACTTACACTTTACACTAAGGTTGCCTAAAAAGCCATCATAGGTAGGATTATAAAATAAAATACAAAAAGACTACTCAACACAAACACCTTTAAAATAAAGGTTACAGAAACTTCTGTATAGNATTTTTATCAATATTACGGTGTAATCTAGTTCTTCATTTGAAATTCAAATAGAATGAACTCCTCACTTTTAATGGATAAACTTGGCCATATTAATTTTAGGCATCATGTTTTCTGCATGCAGGGTTGCTGCATAAGTACATGATCCATATTGTCATAATAAGACCTAGATGAAGTACAAAAAGACAAGCTTTTGTTTTGTTATATTTGTTATATAGTTAAAATTATAATCTGTTAATGCATATCTTCTCTCCCTGCTTGCCTCCAATATTTCAAATGCACTCCATTGTTCTCTCAATTTGTGGATTCTTTAAAATGTGATTGCTCATATATTATACAGAAATACAACCTGCTCAGTTCATATAATTTACCTGTATACATATGATTTCAAAGATGGACACTTGCTATTGAGTGATAAATTAGGTCTTTAATCCCTGGAGAAAGATTATTTCTAATTGTTCTTATGATTTCCCAATTTTCAATAGGTCTTTGTCTGGAATTGGAACCCCACAAGTTTCCCTGGTTCCCATGGTGAAATAGTATTGTCATTGTTCAGGCTTTGCTTATATCATCATGTTGATAAGATATAATTGATGAAGCCGCTTTGGGGTTAATATCCACTTATCAGTGAATGCATATAACATGAATTTTTTGTGACTGGATTACCTCACTCAGAATGATATTTTCTACTTCCACCCATTTTCCTAGGAATTTCATAAAGTCATTATTTTTAATACCTGAGTAGTACTCAATTGTGTAAATGTACCACATTTTCTGTATCCATCACTCTGTTGAAGGACATCTTGGTTCTTTCCAGATACTGGCTATTATAAATAAGGCTGCTGTGAACATTGTGGAACATGTGTCGTTGTTTAATATGTTGGAGAATCTTTTGGGTATATGCCCAGGAGTGGTATACCTGGATCCTCTGATAGGACTTTGTGCAATTTTCTAAGGAACCGCCACACTGATTTACAGAGTGTTTGTACCAGATTTCAATTCCACAAGCAATGGAGGAGTGTTCCTCTTTCTCCACATTCTCACCGGCATTTGCTAACACATGAGTTGTTGATCTTAGCCACACTGACTGGTTATGAGGTCAAATCTTAGGGTTGTTTTGATTTGCATTTAACTGATGATTAATGATGTTGAACATTTCCTTAGGTAGTTCTCAGCCAATTGATAGGAGGATTCTTTGTTTAGCTCTGTCCCCATTTTTAATAGGATTATTTCATTATCTGGAGTCTAACTTCTTGAGTTGCTTTTATATATTGGATATTAGCCTTCTATCAGATTTAGTATTGGTAAAGATCTTATCCCAATCTGTTGACTGTCATTTTGTCTTATTGACAGTGTCCTTTGCCTTACAGAAGCTTTGCAATTTTATGAGTCCCACTTCCCCTGTGCCCATGTGTTTGCGGCTCTTTCCCACTCTCTCTTCTATTAGTTTAAGCGTATCTGGTTTTATTGGGAGATTCTTGATCCACCTGTACTTGAGCTTTATACAAGTAGAAAGAATGAATCTTTTTGCATTCCTCTACATGCTGACCACAAGTGGAACCAGCACGATTTGTTGAAAATGCTGTCTTTTTTCCAATGGATAGATTAAACTCCTTAGTCAAAGATCATAGGTGTGTGGGTTCACTTCTGGATCTTCAATTCTATTCGATTGATCTACTTTCCTGTTTCTGTGCTAATACCATGCAGATTTTTTTTTCACCATTGCTCTGTAATACAGCTTGAAGTCAGGGATGGTGATTCCCCTAGAAGTTCTTGTTGAGAACAGTTTTCCTTATCCTGGATTTTTTATTATTCAAAATGGATTTCCATATTGCTCTTTCCAAACTAGATGAAGAATTGGGTTGGAATTTTGGTGGAGATTGCATTGAATCTGTTGATTGCTTTCAGCAAGATGGCCATTTTTACTTTACTAATCCTGCCAATCCGTGAGCATGGGAGATATTTCCAACTTCTGAGATCTTCCACTTCATTCTTGAGTGACTTGAAGTTCCTGTCATACAGATCTTTCACTTGTTTGGTTAGAGCCGCACCAAGGTATTTTATATTATTTGTGACTATTGTAAAGGTATTATTTCCCTAATTTCTTTCTCAACCTGTTTATCCTTTGAGTAGGGAAGGCTACTGATCTGTTTGTGTTAGATTTATTTCCAGCCACTTTGCTGAAATGGTTTAACACCTGTAGGAGTTCTCTGGTGGAATTCTAGTGGTCACTTATTTATACTATCCTATCATCTGTAAATAGTGATATTTTGACTTCTTCCTGTTCAATTTGTATCTCTTTGACCTCCTTTTGTTGTCTAATTACTCTAGATAGATTTTCAGGTACAATATTGAATAGGTAGGGAGAGAATGGGCAGCATTGTCGAGTTCCTGATTTTAGTGGGATTGCTTCAAGTTTCTCTCCATTCAGTTTGATGTTGGCTACTGGTTTGCTGTATATTGCTTTTACTATGGTTAGGTATAGACCTTGAATTCCTGATCTTTCTAAGACTTTTACCATGAAGGGGTGTTGAATTTTGTCAAATGCTTTCTAAGAATATAATGAGATGATCATGTGGCTTTGTTCTTTGAGTTTGTTTACGTAGTGGATCATGTTAATGGATATCTGTATATTGAATTATACCCGCATCCGTGGGATGAAGGCTACATATTCAGGATTATCATTTTGAAGTGTACTTGCATTAATTTTGCAAGAATTTTATTGTTTATTTTTGCATCAATAATCACAAGGGAAATTAGTCTGAAGATCTCTTTCCTTGTCGGGTCTTTCATTTAGGTATGAGCATAATTGTGATTTCACAGAACTCATTGGGCAGTGTTCCTTCTGTTTCTATTTTGGGGAATTGTTTGAAGAGCACTGATGTAAGGTCTTCTTTGAAGGTCTGATAGAATTATGCACTAAAACCATCTGGTCTTAGGCTTATTTTTGGTTGGGAGAACTTTAATGAGAGCTTCTTTATTTCTTTATTTTTAAAATTATTTTATTAGATATTTTCTTCATTTACATTTCAAATGCTATACCAAATGACCCCTGTACCCTCCCCCCCACCCTGATTCCCTGCCCACTCACTCCCACTTCTTGGCCCTGGTGTTCCCCTGTATGGGGCATATAAAGTTTGCAAGACCAAGGGGACTCTCTTCCCAACAATGGCTGACTAGGCCATCTTCAGCTATATATGCAGCTAGAGAGACAATCTCTGGGGGTACTGATTAGTTCATATTGTTGTTCCACCTATAGGGTTGCAGACCCCTTCAGTTCCTTGGGTAATTTCTCTAGCTCCTCCATTGGGGTCTCTGTGTTCTATCCTATAGATGACTGTGGCATCCACTTCTATATTTGCCAGGCAATGGCACTTTAGGGCTTATGGGACTATTTAGATGGTTTATCTGAACCTGTTTGTTGAAGATAAGCAACTGGCCCTTTAAGTTGAGAATCTTTGCTCTCTTCTATAACTATTATCCTTAGGTTTAGTATTCTCATTGTGTCCTGTATGTCCTGGATGTTTTGGGTTAGGAGCTTTTTGCATTTTGCATTTTCTTTCACTGTTGTGTCAATGTTTTCTATGGTATCTTCTGCTCCTTAGATTCTCTCTTCTATCTCTTGTATTCTGTTGGTGATGCTTGCATCTATGACTCCTCATCTCTTTCCTTGATTTTCTATCTCTAGGGTTGTCCCTCTTTGTGATTTCTCTATTGTTTCTATTTCCATTTTTAGATCCTGGATGATTTTGTTCATTTCCTTCACCTGTTTGCTTGTGTTTTCCTGTAGTTCTTTAAGGGAGTTTTGTGTGTCCTTCTTACCAGTTTACCTTCGTTCTTCCGTATTTCTTTAATGGAGTTGTTGATATCCTTCTTAAAGTTCTCTATCATCATCATAAAAAGTGATTGTAAATCTGAACCTTGCTTTTCTGGTGTGATGGTGTATCCAGGACATGCTATTGTGGGAGAAGGGGTTTTGATGATGCCAAGTAAGCTTGATTTCTGTGGCTTATGTTCTTATGCTTGCCTCTTGCCAACTGGTTAATTCTAGTGCTGCCTGCCCACTCTGTCTCTGACTGGAGCCTGTCCCTCCTGTGATCCTGGTTCTTTCAGAACTCCTCACAGTCCAGATGTCTCTGTGATCCTAAGATTCTGAGATCCTATAATCCTGAGATCCTCACTGTGTCAGTACTCTTGGAATTCAAGCTGCCTCTGGGATCCCGAAATCCTGGTGTGACCAAGCTCCTGAGATCCTATGATCCTGGGCATGTTAGAGCACCTGAAAGTTGAGCTTCTCTTGGTGTTATGGGACTGGCTGTGGAGCTATGATCCTGTGCATGTTAGAGTGCCTGAGATTTGAGTTTCTTCTGGGCATTATGGGACTGGGTACAGAGCTAGAGCTGAAGGTCTCCTTAGGGCATGGGATCAGACCAGAAATCTATTTATTTACATTTTAAATGTTATCCCTTTTTCTGGTTTTCCCTCCAGAAACCTCTTATCCCATCCCCCTTCCCTCTGCTTCTATGAGGGTGTGTCCATACCCACCTACTCCTCCCCCCCCCCATAATTCTTCTAAACTGGGGCATCAAGATGCTTCTATACTCTTTTATAGTAATTTATTAAATATGTGTATGAAAATTTTATAAATGAGTAATTGTGTTTTCACACAGATACATATTTGTTCAGAACATCTGTCTTTACTATATAAATTTGTTGTGTTCTAAATTTTTTTATGGCAAAGATCTTGGTATAAGACAGATAGTCATAAACATTATATCATGAAAATGTACTAGAAGCTTTAAGTACTCATTTAAAAATGGAAAAATCCATTGTTACCTATGTAAATTTGATATAAATGAATAGATGATTCTATAAACAATGAAAGTTTAGTAAATGCTGAAGAAAAGTAGCCCACAGAATACCACGTATTCCTGGAATCCTATGTGTAGCTTTTTCTATGCACAGTGAAATGTATAGTTCATTAGTTTATGAGGTTTCTCACAGCTGTTTCTGACTCTTTTCTCTAGTGTGAATACCCTTGACAATTACAGACTATACTATTAGTCACAAAACAAAACCAAGACACTTTCTGTCATTGGGGAAAATATGTAATATTGGAGCAAAAATGATGCCAATAATAAAGGCCATTAACTTGTGGTACACAGACAAGGCAGTTGGCATGACAGGCCCAACGATTTCCACTCTTATGTGCAATGGCAAAGGATGATAGACAGAACAAGGGTGAACGTTTTATTAGTATTAATAAATAAACACAATGAAAATGCTACTTGCTCATTGCAATCACCAAAAATGAGAGTAAACAGGAACTATTAAATAATTTAGCTAATCACAATCAAAATATAAAACTTTCAATTGAAGATAAGAAAGTTAATTCCAAGTTAGGGCAGTAGAGAGAAAATGTCGCTAAAAGAAAATAATAATTCAGACTCACCTATTTAAGACCTCGTGTTCAAGTACACAGAAGCTTTGAGGAAGACTAAAGTATTTGGGGAGATCCAGAAAGCTGAGAACACTAATACATTGTGGACCTAAATGCACTTGTGTGATTGAGTATGAGAATAGATTAGAGAAGGTTTCTACCTGGATCAACACATGATAAGCTTCCAGCTATAATCTGGCCCATTATGATTATGACATCTGTTACAAAGCGTTTGAAATTTACTGTGCAATAAATTATTTAGCCCTTGACCAGGCTTACCTACTTTTGGATCCACTCTTAATCATAATAATTTTTTGGCAGTTGTGTGGATATATAGCTTAATTGCACCTAGATTTTTTTTTATCACAAATCTTTGTGGTGTTTTCTACTCCGAAACTAGTCCATATGAGACACCTGTGAAAAATCTACATGAATATTAAAAAATACATGAAAGCTTAGAATTTTAAGAGAAGTGGTACAAAATGGAAAGTTTTAGCCAAACAATAGAAAGAAAGCTAACAACAATAACAAAAACTCCAAGTAAACAGAAAAGTTGGATAATTTTTCTACTATATGTCTTCTGGGGAAATTTGTGTTAGCAACTAAAATATATGCATGTGTGTATGTGTGTGTCCTATTGACAACTGTCATATGTGGCTGCAGGGAACTAAATTCTGGTCCTTTAGTAAAACACCAAACTCTTATAAGCATCTCTCTAGACATTGAAATGAAAGTTTAATGAAAGTGTATAAGGTATAATGTTTTTAATTTGAAATAAAGATTTTTTTGCATATCAAGATTAAATGTATGATAATAGATTTTATTTGTTAATCAAATTTCACAGAACTTCTGTTTAAAGCAGTCTTTAGGGAGACCTCTATATTTAGCCTGAATAAAGTCAGGTTGTCAAAATTTTTGTAATGATTTTTGCTGGATAATTTCTTATTCCTGTTCTGAGTGATCAGTTCTCACAATTGAGAAACAACACATAAGACTTGTTTCCTTTGGTAAATACTATAAAAGAGTACTATAGAAATATCTAGAATAGAAATTATATGAATACATATATACATACACACATGTACACATATACATAGACATAGAAATAAACACACAGTACAGAGAGAGACAGATACAGAGAGAGAGAAAGACAAAAGGAGAGCCATTTCATCCTGATCCTGAGCTTTTGTAACCAGAACTATACATAATGATTAATGATCTGACTGGAATAGGAATGTATTAGTGATAATATTCACTATGCAGTTTTAATGGATCCACTAAAATTTACATTTTAAAACTGTTTTGTCCTTTTTTTGGTTGTAGGTATGTTTGAAGTATGTGGGGCACTGTGACATACCTCATAAATAAGAATCAGAGAACCACTTGGTTGAGACAATTATCTCTCTTGGCTTTAATGTGAGTTCTGGAATCTAACTCAATTGGCTGGATTTGTGTTATAAGTGCTTTTACCCACTCAATCTTAGATACTAGTTATAATTAAATCTTTGTTGCTGCAGACGGACCTCACTTGGGTCCCTGATCTGTTTGGAACTGGGTCTCTGGTTGCAGGCGAGTGAGGATTTGTCGAATGTGGGGTGACAAACAAATACAGAAACAAGAGAATGTGGTATCTGAATGTAATGTCAAATTGAGCATCAGACTATTTATACAGAAGAAATAGGGAAGTTACACAAAACAGAGGAATGCGAACACAGAAGGACTGGCAGGAATCAACTGGGATAGAATTCAATGTTAACAGCTGGGATCAAAAACAGCTCCACCTAAAGTCAGCTTAAAGTTAGAAGCCAGGGGCAAAGGCTTCATGCCCTTGCCATAGTTCCTATAGTCCACCTTCCCCCTAGTCCATTGTAAATACTTGTGTATGGGTATAACTCAGCTATCTATAGTTCTAAGTATCTACTATGGTTCCTCTTTAGATCACAAACTTCCTTCTTCCTAGAGAATGGTAAATTCCTGTGTAGGGCAGTGACTTAGCTACCTAAACCCAGGGTCAGCTCAAGGACTGACTGCCTAGGATCTAACTTGGCAATGTATTAAGGGAAAGCACATGGATCTGTTTTCCAACTAAAGCAAAGACATTGGAGTATTCATTATACAGGATGTCACGATTCCAGGAGACCAAGTTTCCTTGAATTTTTGCCTCGAGACAGCGCCCAGGTTTTTTGGAGCCTGTTGTGCTTGTCACTACTGGAGAGAATGTAGCACTTTGTGAAAACAAGTCTTAAATTATATGATTTCTGTCCATTGAATATGAATATAGGGCATTTTGGTTGTTAGTGAAGTTTTAAGCCTTGGAAATGAAATGTATATGTAGGCTTAACATAATATACAAATGTTATATGTAAGCATTCTTAAATAAGTGCATATATGATATTTGCATATTTACATTTTTGCTGATATAACATTGCAGTGGTCTGTAGTAAAGTTTCACATTCCCTCAAATAATACTCAGTTTCTATTACGCTGATGGCTGACAATTTTACATTTATATTAGAGTCTGTAGTCTTTGTTCTATTATAACTATTGTATATGTATGTTTGAGTACACACCTTGGATTCTTTTAACTGTTATGTTGTTCCCTTTACAAAAAACATGCTATTTCAATTACTGTAGTTCAGTGATAAATCTTTCATCTGGTGAATGACAACAGTCTCTGAAGAATGTTCTTTATAGGGAATACTGGATGTTCTTCAAAAAAATAAGTTTTGCTTTTGTCTGTGATTGCTATAAATATATAAATCAGTTTGAGATGTATCTTATCTTTATGATATTATAGTTTCAAATCCATAAACATTGCATTTGTCAATTTAATTAGACCCTTTCAAATGTTTCTCAATAAAGTATAATGATTTTTTCCCAAGGAGGTTTCCTATGTACATCATAAAATTTCCTTGCAGATAATTCACATTTTTCATTATATTGTAAATGCTATCTTTCAAATTTTCATTTGTTAAGTGCTTCTTGCTGGTAGGTAGAAAGTAAATAGGTTTCTGTATTGATTTTGTATCCAACATTGTTGATAAATTCTCTTATTATTATAATAATTTATCTGAAGATCCTTGAATTTTCTCTGTGCACCATCATACCACCTGCAAATAATGACAGTTTCATTTATTCCCTGAAATTTTTTAGGAGTTTAATTTGTTTTCCTTGCTTTACTGCCTACCACATCCAGAAAAGTTCTCAACAGAAGCCAAGGTATTTATATTCATTTTTTATGGCCCCATTCCTTCCCTTCCTTTCAGTGGTACCGCAGGGTATCATGTTTGCTGTTATTATTTCCCTTCAGACATACTTTTCTTCTGAAAATGTTATTCTATTATATTAAATATGTTTAGTCAATTTAACTGTTGTATCTGCCAGTAATATAATCACTTGATTATATAATCTTCTAACCTATTTAATTAATAATAAGAATTAATTTTCCAATTTAAGTAACAGTAGCTACAAAACAAGAACACTTGTTGGCTTCAGACATGATAGCTAACTGACTTAGACTGACTGAAACAAAAATACCATCAACTGGGCATATTGTCAGCACCTAACAGACTTAGTGATACTGCCAGTGAATTATCAACCTAGAAGATTTTGCTGCAGGAAATAATTTACCCTTTTGGATCTGAAGGGAGAAATGGCATCCAGACACTAGATACGAGGGTAGAGTCTACCTCAGATGTGCTTTCTGCCTGCATCCACATACGATGCACATGAAGGAAAAGCTCATATAGGTCTGTTTTACAAGGACAGACATTCTATTCACAAACACTCTACCCTCAAAGTCTTTGATATGGCATCCATTATTAACATTTAACTTATCAAATGTCAAACTTCCTAAATGTGGCTATTGATTCAATGCAATTTAAATGAAAATTACACCCTGCGCTTTAGAAAAATTTATGAGATTTTTGTAAAATAAAATTAGGAATGTTTAAAATAAAATTTTATTCTGATCAGAAATTTTTAAAAATTGAAGATTAATTCAAGGACACAGATCTATTATGATTATTATTAATTTTTCTCTTTCTTTCTTTCTTTCTTTCTTTCTTTCTTTCTTTCTTTCTTTCTTTCTTTCTTTCTTTCTTTCTTTCTTTCTTTCTAACACTCCAGATTTTATTGCCATCCCTGTCTGCCCTACAACTGTTTCACCTCCCATACTTCCTACCTGTCCCCCTGTCTCCACAAGTATGCCACAGGTTAATTAAGACTGCTGGTCCTCCTACGGGGTCATCCTCCTCCTCAGCTTCTTCCAGCTTTTCCCTAATTTTACCACAGGGGTCAGTAGCTTCTGTCCATTGGTTGGGTGCAAATATCTGCATCTAACTCTTTCAGCTGCTTGTTGGGTCATCCAGGGCAGTCATGATAGGTCCTTTTTGTGAGCACTCCATAGCCTCAGTATTAGTGTTAGGTCTGATGGCCTCCCCTTGAGCTGGATCCCACTTTGGGCCTGTCACTGGACTATCTTTTCCTCAGGCTCCTCTCCATTTCCATCCCTGCTGTTTTTTTTCAGACAGGAACAATTATGGGTCAGAGGTTTTGACTGTGGGATAGCAACCCCATCCCTCCATTGATGCCCTGTCTTTCTGCTGGAGGTGGGCTCTACAAGTTCCCTCTCCCCACTGTAAGATATTTCATCTAAGCTCCTCCCTTTTTAGTCCTGAGATTCTCTCACCTCTCAGGTCTCTGATACTTTCTGGAGGTTCCTCCCAACCGCCTACATCCTGAAGTTGCTCGTTTCCATTCGTTCTGAGAGTCTTCAGGGATTCAGTCCTTTCTCCACCCACTCAATATCAGATCATGTTCCCCTCCCCCTCCACTTTCCTTCCTAGTTTCATCCCTCCTTTCCTCCTGGAGGTTGCTTTCTTCCCCCTCCCAACTGGGACTGAGGAGAAGGACACAGATATTAAAACCACAAGTATTCAAATAGTTATTTGATTCTGTCCTTTCCATCTTTGCAGAGGCTGAATGATCTCTCCATTTTCCATATAGAGATAGTCAGAATTGGAAGAGTCTGCCTGCAAGCCTCAAGCTACAGGACTCTCTTGCTTTTTACAGCCTTTTCGCCCTCTCCCTTACTCTAGTGGAATATTTATGCCCCAAATCCAGGAGCTAAGTATATGAATCACAAACTCAAATGGGCTTTTGGGGTATTTGTTTTGAAAATCCATTTAATTATCCCCTATTGTATATTCATAAGTTATTAAACTTTACTACTATAAATATAATAAATCTATGATATTCAACATGCACATTTTATTTTTTAAATAAGTGATTGTAAGTTTGCCTTGAAATGTGAAATGTGTATACATGAGATAACTGTTCTGTGTATCCCTCTATGCATACCTTTTACTATAGGACTCAAAAATACTTTCCTTTTTTTGTATACCATTTATTTATTTACTCAATATTAGCCTCAAGCTATATTAATTTTCATTGTTATATAATATTCTTTATTTTATTTTATTTGACAGTTTTATTTAAGCATAATTAATAAATATCAGTCATTTAGAGTGAAACAGTAAGTTTTTATTTTACATACATTGGTGATATCCTTATACCAATTTGATAGTGAACATATTATCATATGAATGTGTTTTCTTATGGAGATTTACAGTTCTTCCCTCAAATTCTTTATAGCTCTGTCTTCCAAAAATATTAGATACTATACATTATGTTATTAGACCTTAATGCAAATAAATAACATATATCCATTTTTTAATTTTAGATTTTATTCACTCATTCAACATAATTATATTGAGACTCAGTCCCTTTGCAGAATATGTGAGTAATTCGTTTGTTTCTGTTGTTGATGTTGGTTTTCTTAGCTTTGTTTTTTCTTCAGTGAGTTTTTTTAATGGCAGTTAAAGACAGGACTCACAAACTTCTTATTCTCATACACTCATAATCTCTCTCTCCTTTTTATACCCCATGTCAGAGACGCACATCCTGTATAGGTAATGTTCTTCTTTGCCATGATATTGTCACCAAAGTTCTGTAGTTTAAATTATAGTTCACTGTTTATGCACAATCTTTGGGCTCTGCCATGGCTCATTGTCCTTTTCCATCATAGCAAGAGAATAATTGCATTAACAGCCTCTAATGTTTTCTGGGTTTTGTTGGTTTGTTTTCATTGTTTCTGTTGTTGTTGATGATGATGATGCTGTTGTTGTTTTTCAATCTCTCTATTAGAAAGGGTAAGTGTTCTATTGTCTCAGTGATTATGACCATTAGAGAATGTCATTAGTTCTCTGACTATGAAGAGCCATTTCTTCTCATGTATTTATTTGTGTCTATTTTTATTTCTGATGGGATTGTACAAATTAAATAATCATTATGGTGCAGATAGACTAATTCATGTTCTATGAATTTCTTGCTGACTTAACAACCTCTTAGTAAAACAGCCTATACCAATAATTGATCTTTTGTGAGAAGTATATTTTTAAAATATTTTCTTCATATTATACAAAATATCTTTGATATGTATGTTATGAAATTAAAATATAAACTAGTATAATTTAATAGAAAATGTATTACTTATTTCATAAAAAATTTAAGCTTAATATAAGGCACAAGTAATATTTTCTTAATGTTCTAACTTAAGTATTAAAACCCCATAATAACCTAGCCATCCATTCCATTTCAGTAGTAGCATAATTGTTCCTAGATGTAGAAAAGTAATTCTGAATATAACAGAAAAATTTACCTTGCAATGCCCATATAAAAGAGAAAAAATTAGTAAAAGAACATTTAGAGAAAAAATTCATTAAATAAATACAGTTTTAATGTTCAAGGGAATTTTTAAATTATTATAAGAATGTGAAGCTTTGTAATAGAAAAGGCAAAATGCAGAAATAGGGAGTCTGTAGAGGCAATTTTACCTAACACTATAACTGGGGTATGCCTTAAATTACTTAATTTTGTTATCCTTTTGTAGTCCCGATTTCTATATACATTTCATACATCTAATTTCTTTTTAATGCCCTAATTCGTTGTATCTCAGGAGCAAGCTATCAAATCTGGTAGGGTATAGATATTCAAAAGGATTGTGGAGACAGATTTCTAGGGAAAGATAACTGATTCATCCTGTCTTATTTTCTCACATATTTCTTACCTTTCCTCTGTCTTTCTTAACTCACATAAACCATCCTTTCCTCAGACAGATGAGCTCTAAATATTCCATACTAGAGATGCTTTCCTTCATCATTAGCTTGTAGTCATTTTTGGTTTCCTTCAGTTTTCCTTTGAACAAGGGAATCAAATGGTATTTAGTGGAAGGCATTCTTACATGTTCACATTCATTAAGAATATGAAAAATCAGTTAATACCTAATCCCAATTATAAAGCACCAAAATTTAAACACTATATTTTGTCAATCACTGGAAATTTTACTTACATGAGTCTAAATGATTCATTTTTAGATTTATTCCTAAAATATTTGCAAGAACTCATAAAACTCTATAGTGAAGAATGTACACACTGTTTTTTCTTCTGACTTTGCCATGTCATTTTTTGGAAAGCTGTCTATTGATATTGATCTTAATTGGTCTTCATCAATGTCATATCTCCCTGACATAGGATTCAGTTATTGACATCATTAGTCTTCAACATTCTAAATATTGATGTTACATTGCTTTGAGTGGGACTTTAAAATTAAAGGGAATCTGTAAGATGTGAAGTAGGAGATGCACAAACCATATATATGAGTTACTAAAGAATTCTGTGCATTGGAACAGATGTGACATGTGGAGTTGAGTGACATCTTTCTTTAAAATTTTAAGAATAGTTTTATTTCATATATATATATATATATATATATATATATATATATATATATATATATATATATTCCAAGTCTACAAGAGATCCAAGGCAGCTTCCCATGGTTTCAAGCTAGTAAATCTCTCTGGATGATAGCATTTTACAGGCAGATATTACTAAGTTAATTATGGCAAACATATTCTCACCTTATCACTTACCTTGAAATACTCAAGGAATTTATTGATTGTGTTTTATTATTTCTAATGGCACTTACTATTAGGGAAAAGTAATATATTTTTATAAAAATAATATAAAATTAGATATATTCTACTATTTTTACTCCTGAAGAAACTGAGTTTTCAGTGCAAATATGCACTGAAGTATCCATGAAGCTACTGGTGCCTGCTGTAAAATATTTTATGGAAGAGAGAAGAGATATGATAGATTGAAAAATGAGAAATGTTCATTCTTTAATACAATCATTGTCCTTAATACTTGATGATTTATAATATTATAAGCATCTATATGTTAATACATTATATATTACTGGCTTTTGTTTGAACAGAATTCTCATCATCAAGCTTATGTGATCTGTACAACACTTATATTTATGACCATATTCCATATAAAACACTGCTCAGGGAATTTATCCATTTTCAAAATCAAGGCAACAAGTAAGAAAGTGAAAACTGAAAGGCAAAGCAAAAACATGTGTGAGATCCTACAAAATAAAAACACACTAAAATGACGTCTTGCAATGATCCAGTCCTGTCCAGAACAGAGTCACTTTCTCCTTCACTTTGCATTGCTCTGATTATCACCTCACTTCTTTCCCCCAAAGAAGTCATTCAGTGACATTGGCAAATACATATTTGCTTTTCTTTAAAAGAAAAAATGCATACAGTTTGCAATGAATACTTTTCCTAAGGTTACACAGCAAGTGGCCAGCAAAACTCAAATGAAAATATAAAAGTAATTTAAACACATGTAGCATTGATGAATGTAATTTGTTGTACATAGAGTATTTGAATGTATTTTTCCTGCTGGGTGCATTTGATTAAAAAAAGACAAGGGAAAGTGTAATCAAATTATCTATTTAAACTCTCCTGCCCTAGAGAGTATATGGATTTAATAACCTAATAGTAGGTCCAGTAGAAAAATGTGATCTATGATTTTATTATGTAGAATTATCACTATTTTATGATCCTCCATGTAAAAGGAAACAGTTGATTGAAAAATAGAAAATAAATAGTACTATATCTGTCTTCTGATACTTCTTCAAAGCAGTTCATTATTTTAAGAAACACAAATACATCTATGAGATCGGAATTACATAGTGTTTCTGTCAGAAAATAAACGGTTCTATATCGTAGGATTTCACTTTATTCAAACATCATCTTTAGTTTCTTAAATGCAATTTAGATTTCTTCCTCATCTTCTTCTTCCTCTTCTTCCTCCTCCTGTTCTTCTTTTTACTCGGAATCCTTCCCATTATTAATATTATTATTATATTTTCATTATTTAAAATAATTGTAAAATATAAATATATTTTATCATATTTTCTCGTCCCCCAATTCCCTCAAGTAAAACAAACAAACAAACAAACAAAAAAACAAAAGCAAAAGCAAAACCCAATACAGCACAACATCTGCAACAACTAAGAAAACAAAATAAAAACACACTAAAATGAAGATTAAAAACAAATTATAACAAATCAAAGCACATGCATGAGAGTACTCACAGGCACACACACACACACACACACACACACACACACACACACATAACCCTCCCCAAACAAACATCCTGTGGAGTCCATCGTATGTTGGTCAAACACCTTTGAACATAAGGCCATTTCTGAAGAGGTTGATACAACCATTGTCACTCGATTGGAGAAAACTGATGTTTTTCTTCCCTCTCTCAACAGGTAAATGTAAAAGTTAGGGTGTTAATATTTACCCTGCTGGTTAGGTTTTCCTTTATGCATTTTTATAACTATAATATTAAAATACTAGAAAAAAACATAAAACTACTACATCAAAGTTGGAAAAGAAAACCCACTTTTTAAAAATTATTTTATTAGATATTTTCTTCATTTACATTTCAAATGCTATACCTAATGACCTCCATACCCTCCCCCCACCCTGCTTCCCTGCCCACTCACTCCCACTTCTTGGCCCTGGCATTCCCCTGTATGGGACATATAAAGTTTGCAAGACCAAGGGCCCTCTCTTTCCAATGATTGCTGACAAGGCCATCTTCTGCTATATATGCAGCTATAGATAAGAACTCTGGGGGTAATGATTAGTTTATATTGTTGTTCCACCAATAGGGTTGCAGACCCCTTCAGTTCCATGGGTAATTTCTCTATCTACTCCATTGGGGTCTCTGTGTT
This sequence comes from Mus pahari, assembly GCF_900095145.1. Lineage (NCBI taxonomy): Eukaryota > Metazoa > Chordata > Mammalia > Rodentia > Muridae > Mus > Mus pahari. The sequence goes on along the minus strand of NC_034601.1, from coordinate 61,707,516 downwards.
CTATCCTATAGATGACTGTGGACATCCACTTCTGTTTGCCAGGCACTAGCATAGCCTCACAAGAGATAGCTATATCAGGGTCCTTTCAGCAGGATCTTGTTGGCATGTGCAATAGTGTCTGCATTTGGTGGCTGATTATGGGATGGATCCCCAGGTGGGGCAGTCTCTGGGTTGTCCATCCTTTTGTCTTAGCTCCAAACTTTGTCTCTGCAACTTCTTTCATGGTTATTTTATTCCCTATTTTGGGGAGGAATGAAGTATCCACGTGTTGGTGTTCCTTCTTCTTGATTTTCTTGTGTTTTGGAGATTGTATCTTGGGTATTCTAGGTTTCTGGACTAATACCCACTTATCAGTGAGTGCATATCAAATGAGTTTTTTTGTGATTGGGTTACCTCACTCAGGATGATATCCTCCAGATACATCCATTTGCCTAAGAATTTCATAAATTCATTGTTTTTAATAGCTGAGTAGAACTCCATTGTGGAAATGTACCACAGTTTCTGTATCCATTCCTCTGTTGAGGGACATCTGGGTTCTTTCCAGCTTATGGCTATTGTAAATAGGGCAGCTATGAACGTAGTGGAGCATGTGTCCTTATTACCAGTTGGAACATCTTCTGGATATATACCTAGAAGAGTTATTGTTGGATCTTCCAGTTATACTATGTCCAGTTTCCTGAGGAACCACCAGACTGATTTCCAGAGTGGTTGTACAAGCTTGCAATCCCACCAGCAATGGAGGAGTGTTCCTCTTTCTCCACATCCTAGCCAGCATCTGCAGTCCCCTGAGTCTTTGATCTTAGCCATTCTGACTGGTCCGAGGTAAAATCTCAGGGTTGTTTTGATTTACATTTCCCTGATGATTAAGTATGTTGAACATGTTTTCAAGTGCTTCTCAGCCCTTCGGTACTCCTCAGTTGAGAATTCTTTGCTTAGCTNTGTANCCCATTTTTTAATGGGGTTATTTGAATTTTTGGAGTTCAGCTTCTTGAGCTCTTTGTACGTATTGGATATTAGTCCTCTATCAGATTTTAGGATTGGTAAAAATTCTTTCCCAATCTGTTGGTGACCCTTTTGTCTTATTGACAGTATCTTTTACCCTACAGAAGCCTTGCAATTTTATGAGATCCCATTTGTTGATTCTTGATCTTTCAGCATAGGCCATTGCTGTTCTGTTAAGGAATTTTTCCCCTGTGCACTTCAAGGCTTTTCCCTACTTTCTCCTCTATATATTTCAGTGTCTCTGGTTCTATGTGGAGTTCTTTGATCCATTTAAACTTGAGCTTTTACAAGGAGATAAGAATGGATCAATTCATATTCTTCTGCACATTAACAGCCAGTTGTGCCAGCACCATTTGTTGAAAATGCTGTCTTTTTTCCATTGGATGGTTTTTAGCTCCTTTGTCAAAGATCAAGTAACCATAGGTGTGTGGATTCATTTCTGGATCTTCAATTCTGTTCCATTGATTTACCTGTCTGTCACTGTACCAGTACCATGCAGTTTTTATCACAATTACTCTGTAGTACAGCTTGAGGTCAGGAATGGTGATTCCCCCAGAGTTACTTTTATTGTTGAGAATAGTTTTTGCTATCCTATGAAAGCCCACATTTTTGCACCCATAGGAATGTCATAAAAATATTTAACTGGAAGCCATATTACTTGGAGCAGATCCCCTGCTTGCTCTTTCAATTCCTTTGAATTCCTTTACACTTTTCTTATGTTGATTTAGAGAGCTGTGTTCCCTTGTTATCCTCATATTCTCTGTCTCTTATACTCTTTCTACTTCCTCTTCTGTTGATTTCTCTCAGCTCTGAAGGGAAGGCTTTAATAGAAATGTTCTGTTTAGGATTGAGTGTTCCCCGGATCTCACTCTTTGCATAATGTCTTGCTGTAGGTCTATATATTTGTTCCCATCTACTGCAGGAGAAAGCTTTCCTAATAATATCTGAATATGATACTGATCTATGAGTGTACCATATATATATATATATATATATATATATATATATATATATATATATATATTTGAGTTGCTGGTGAAACTGTGTTTCGTAAGTTTATTTCCTCTCATTCTTAATGTTATCTTACCCTTAGATCATTGAAATTAAGAGACATTAATGACTTTTCTGTTACAAATGTAAGCATATGAGTATGTGTGTGGTAGAGATACAATAGCCCAAGCACATGGATGACGCTCAGAAGGTAACCCTGTAGAGTAGGTTTTCCATTCTAATTTTACATATGTTCAAATAATCAAACAAGATGTGTGTCAGGCTTGTAAAGCTAAAAATTTTATCTGCTGAGAAATCTTGACTGTCCAACTCTCAGTAATTTTAATTATTATATCGTTTTACAATAAAAGTGCAAAAACATTAAGTTATAATCAACCAATTAAAATTATATTTCTTTATAAATGTACAGCATACATAAATAATAAAATTTGAGTCAAAATAAAATACAACCTTGGTAGCATAAAAAATAGGCAATCTGTACATGAACAAAACAAGAAAAAATTTATTAGCTATTTAATGGGGTAAGTCAAGTATTTTGTGAATAAGTAAAAAAATTTCAACTAAGTACTGGTGTATTGGGAAATTAGGAACATCACAGAACTCTGTTCCATGGAGATCTTCAGTAAGAATAAGACTTGGCTGTCTTATGAACTTAAGGATAAGAACTATGGCTGAAGGTCCTGGACAGCTTGGGCTCTGGCATTGAAGAAAGCAATCAGGAATTGACCTAGGATTCTTCTTCTCTTAGGATTGGAAGATGCTATACAAGCTTCCAAAAGAGAAAAGTAATTGACACTGTGAATCCGCCCTGAAGGCTAACATTGACCAGGATAAAGACCCCACATGGTAAAATAGTGGCACTTTTATTAACCAATAACAGTCTAATTCGACTTATATTCTTCTCAATAGCTAAGGTTTTCATTCGTGATAATCTAAATCTAGATATTTACCTGTGGCTGGAGAGTTCCCAGACCTTGGAAGAGGACCCGCTAATGCTATTTTCTAAAATCAATTTAAATTCTAACTGTATTATCAACATTTATCTTTATATCCACAAATAAGCATAAAACTCACACTCAGTAGAGAGTTTTTCCCCAACTCTAGAATCATTAAATAGATTATAGATCATCCACAACTGGTAAAAATTCAGTGATCATGTTGTGTTCAACTGTAATCCTGACACTTAAGTCTTAGAAAACCCCATAACAGAGGTGACAGAAAGATTGTAAAAGCTAGATGATCAGGGCATGTGCTGTGAGATACTGTATCCTAGATATAAAGTAGCTGCACACATAAAATATCAACAATCTGGTTTCAGAAACAAGGTCCGCATGATGACAACACCAATCAATGTGCCATTGTTCACAGGGAAAATGTCACAAGGCCCCACCAGCCAAATGAAGAGCTACAGAAAATCAATGAATACTGAGAGGAGAGAGAATGAGTTTTCTCCTGGAACAAATTCTCTGTTAGTTTATACAGTCTTTAGTCATATAAGCAAGACTAAGTGTACTCAGCAAGTTGTAAATATAAATATGTGTGACATAAATTTGAGAGAGATTGGGGAGAGTTGTGGAGGAAGGAGGAAGTGTGGAGTTGAGAGAATGATGTAAATATAATAATCATGTATGAAATTCTTAAAAAAATAAAACCTTAATAGAAGATAAAAATGAATCATACTGGTAACTGCAAACCCACTACACCCAAGCAGTTAAACATCAGAGAACATGGATGACTCTGTACAAAGTCATTCTACTTTCTGTTGCTGAATTATACATGGTCACTCCTGGCCAAAAAAAAAAAAAAAAAAAAATGGGGGAAGGATGTCAAACAGTAACTGGGGGCAAAAACAACCAGTGATGCTGCTTATTAGATTATGTTCCATATATATATCTATACTTTCTCATAACCCGTTTCTGAAGAAGTTTCATCATCCACAGTGGGCTGTGCTTTCATACATCAAATATCAATTAATAAGTATCTGAAACACATGGCCACATGGTAATTGAATAATGACACACCCTCAAATGAGGTACACTCTTCCCAGGTGTACCTAAGGTTTGGTCATGTTGTTGGGGTAAATATTATTTTGGGGGGGGGAGGGTTACGCCATTTAGACCATATAGTTCCCAAATAAAAGACACAACAGCCTTTATATTTATAATAAACGTAAGAGGATTAGAGCTGGGCACATATTATCCCTTATGGCTATATTCTGCCTGGGTCACTCCCACTTCAACAGATAAGCTCTCATTGCCCTGTACTTGCTTGCAATCCACCTATCCCATGCCACTTTCCTCTCTCTCTCTCTCTCTCTCTCTCTCTCTCTC
>NC_034601.1:61702941-61703156 GCF_900095145.1 Mus pahari | reverse complement strand
CCCCCCCCTGTCAGTTAACCCACTCTCAGATTAGGTCTCCCTTACTGCAGAATGGTCTGACCCTACTGATCTTCCCCCATCCTGAGCACTAGATTAAACTGGCCCTTTAGGTTGGACTAACCCAGATGCACATATTCCTATCCACTTGGAATGGGCTGGTGTCTGGAATGGTTGTGGCCTAATCCCATTCTCCTTAGAGTAATAGGGCAAATATT
>NC_034601.1:61684335-61702930 GCF_900095145.1 Mus pahari | reverse complement strand
AAAGAACTATATGGCTCCCAGCTGCATGCTGTAAAAATGCCTGGGCTTCGGGATGCCCGGGATGTAGGATGCCTGGGTTTTCTCAACCTGGTCCCTGACAGCTCAACGTATGTGTTTCATGATAGACCTATCACTGGTTAGACACTCACTCCATTTCTATTCTATCTTTACCCCTGCACAACTTATAGTCAGGGCAAAAAGTAAGTCAATGGTCCTGTAGCTAGGATAGTATCACTATCCTTCCATTGGAAGTCTTTCTTGCTTACAGGAGATGGGCTCTTCATGATCTATATAACCTACTCCTAGAAGTCTTATGTAGGGTCACCCTCATAGATTCCTGCAAGTTTCCACTCCCTTAGGTTTTCAGTTTACCCCAGAGATAGCTTCTCCCAGGTTCCCGTTCTTTCTCTCAGTAATTTCTTCTTCTGTCCTCCTCCCAATTATCCCTCCTGTTCCTATACCTGCCCCCTAATTAATGTAATCCCCTCCCTACCCACCCACAATAATTGTCCTCCATTGCTGCTAGGAGAGTAAACTTGGACAACCACTTTGGAAATACATTTGGTTATTTCACAAAGAACAAACAAACAAAAGACAAACCAAGCAAAACCAACCAACCAACCAAACAACAACAACAACAAAAAAAAAAAAACAAAACAAAAGCAAAAGCAAAAACAAGACAAAACCACCTGGAAGTAGATCTATCTACCTTAAGACCCAGCTATGCACTTCTGGGCACATACCCAATAATATAATAAACCATACCACAAGGACACTTGTTCAATTGTATACATAGCAGCTTTATTCATAATAGTCACAAACTTGAAACAACCTAGATATCACTCAAATGAAGAATTGATAAAGAAAATGTTGTATATTTATTAAATGGAATGTTAATCAGTAATTAAAAATAACAACATCATAAAATTTTCAGGCACCTAGATGGAATTAGAAAAGATTATTATGAGGATTTAACCCAGACCCAAACAGACAACTGTGGGATATACTCTCTTCTAAATGGATATTAGGGAGAAAGTGGGCAGCCTTGTCTAGTCCCTGATTTTAGTGGGATTGCTTTGAGATTCTCTCCATTTAGTTTGATGTTGGCTACTGGTTTGCTGTATACTGCATTTATTATGTTTAGGTATGGGCCTTGAATTCCTGAACTTTCTATGACTTTTATCATGAAGGGGTGTTGGATTTTGTCAAATGCTTTCTCTGCATCTAAACATATGATCATGTAATTTTTGTCTTTGAGTTTGTTTATATAGTGGATTACATTGATGGATTTCCGTATATTATTAAACCATCCCTGCATCCCTGGGATGAAGCCTACTTGGTCATGATGGATGATCCTTTTGATGTGTTCTCGGATACAATTTGCGAGGATTGTATTGAGTATTTTTGCATCGATATTCATAAGGGCAATTGATCTGAAGTACACTTTCTTTGTTGGATCTTTGTGTGGTTTAGGTATCAGAATAATTGTGGCTTCATAGAACGAATTGGATAGAGTACCTTCTGTTTCNATTTTGTGGAATAGTTTGAGGAGAGTTGGAATTAGGTCTTCTTTGAAGGTCTGATAGAACTCTGCACTAAACCCATCTGGTCCTGGGCTTTTTTTGGTTGGGGGACTATTAATGACTGCTTCTAGTTCTTTAGGTGAAATAGTATTGTTAAGATCCTTAATCTGATCCTGATTTAACTTTGGTACCTGGTATCTGTCTAGGAAGTTGCCCATTTCATCCAGGTTTTCCAGTTTTGTTGAGTATAGCCTTTTGTAGTAGGATCTGATGATGTTTTGTATTTCCTCAGGTTCTGTTGTTATGTCTCCTTTTCATTTCTGATTTTGTTAATTAGGATACTGTCCTTGTGCCCTCTAGTTAGTCTGGCTAAGGGTTTATCTATTTTGTTGATTTTCTCAAAGAACCAGCTCCAGGTTTGGTTGATTCTTGTTTCCACTTGGTTGATTTCAGCTCTAAGTTTGATTATTTCCTGCCTACTCCTTTTGGATGAATATGCTTCCTTTCATTCTAGAGCATCTAAGTGTGCTGTCAGGCTGCTAATGTATGCTCTCTGTAGTTTCTTTTTGGAGGCACTCAGAGCTATGACTTTTCCTCTTAGGCCTGCTTTCATTGTGTCCAATAAGTTTGGGTATATTGTGGCTTCATTTTAATTAAACTCTAAAAATTACTTAATTTCTTTCTTTATTTCATCCTTGACCAAGGTATCATTGAGTAGAGNGTTGTTCAGTTTCCACATGAATGTTGGCTTTCTATTATTTATGTTGTTATTGAAGATCAGCCTTAGACCGTGGTGGAATGATAGGATGCATGGGATAATTTCAATATTTTTGTATCTGTTGAGGCGGTTTTTGTGACCGATTACATGGTCAGTTTTGGAAGAGGTTCCATGAGGTGCTGAGAAGAAGTTATATCCTTTTATTTTAGGATAAAATGTTCTGTAGATATCGGCTAAATCCATTTGTTTCATATCTTCTGTTAGTGTCCATGTGTTTCTGTTTAGTTTCTGTTTCCAGACTCTGTACATTGGTGAGAGTGGGTGTTGAATTCTCCCAATATTATTATCGTGTGTGGTGCCATGTGTGCTTTGAGCGTTAGTAAAGTTTCTTTAATGAATGTGGATGCCCTTGAATTTGGAGCATAGATATTTAGAATTGAGAGTTCATCTTGGTTGATTTTACCTTTGATGAGTATGAAGTGCCCCTCCTTGTCTTTTTTGAAAACTTTGGGTTGGAAGTCAATTTTATTCGATATTAGAATGGCTACCCCAGCTTGTTTCTTCAGACCATTTGCTTGGAAATTTGTTTTCCAGCCTTTTACTCTGAGGTAGTGTCTGTCTTTTTCCCTGAGGTGGGTTTCCTNTAAGCAGCAAAATGTTGGATCCTGTTTGTGTAGCCATTCTATTATTCTATGTCTTTTTATAGGGTAATTGAGTCCATTGATTTTAAGAGAAATTAAAGAAAAGTAATTGTTGCTTCCTGTTATTTTTGTTGTTAAAGTTGGCATTCTGTTCTTGCAGCTGTGATTTTGCTTAAAGGACCCTGATATAGCTGTCTTGTGTTAAGCTATGCCAGTGCCTGGCAAATGCAGAAGTGGATGCTCACAGTTATCTAATGGGTGGAACACAGGGCCCCCAACATTGGAGCTAAAGAAAGTACCCAAGGAGCTGAAGGGTTCTGTAACCCTATAGGTGGAACAACAATATGAACTAACCTGTACCCCATGAGTTCATGTCTCTAGGTTCATATGTAGCAGGAGATGGCCTAGTCAACCATCTGGCAAGAGATGCCCCTTGGTCTTGCAAACTTTATATGCCCCATATAGGGGAACACCAGGACCAAGAAGTGGGAGTGGGTGGGTAAGGGAGCAGGGCTGGGGGAGGGTATAGGGAATTTTCAGGATAGCATTTGAAATATAAATAAAGAAAATATCTAATAAAAAATGAAAAAAAAATAAATGGATATTAGGCATAAAGTAAAAGATACCCATGGTACAGTCCACAGACTCAAGAAGTTATATGACAAGGAGACCTGGGGCTGGAGGATGTTTGCTTTGTTTTATCTTGGATTCTATTGAGAGACAAAAAGAATTGATCCAGCCAGATGGAAGGAGAGATGGTTAGTAACTGTGGGGACTAGAAGGATGTGGAAGCCATAATCATTATATATTATATGAAAAATATCTATTTTCTTTAATAAAATAAAAAATAATATATTTGTTCTATCAACATAAACACTAGATTTTCACCATGAAGCATAAAATTCCACTGGTTGTTACATGAATTGTAACAAAATCTATGATTAATTGTATGAATGTATTTGACCAGCAAGTTTTATTTATTTATTATTTTGCGGGGCTTCAATTGTTCACCGTACTTCATCTCTTTCCATGTGTATTAACTATATTGAACTAGGTTTTATGCAATTGTCTTAAATAGCATACCTAACAGTTGCACTGTGCTGCTTCTCGAGTTCTTATCCTCTTTCTTACGAAATGATACGCGACCCTCTTCCATTGTACCAAGTAGATGAAGAGCATATTTAGTTCCCTTTTTGATAGTATACCAATTTCCTGGAATCTGCCAATCAATAAAGAAAAATGCAACTTCAGGTCTATTCCATTGATACGCTTTACTTGCTCCAGTGAGAGGAAAATCACTATACCCCTGTAAGGAGAATTCATATCAAAGCACTACATCACCAATCAAATATAGATAAATGTAAATAAATAGTGATGAGGTTTGCTCTGATAATTGGTCTGTACATGAGTTAATATGGACACATTAGTGCTAAACTAAAAGAAAATTTAAAAGGCAAAAATTACTGGGTATTGGATGCAATTTTAAGCTAACTTTTGAGAATTTTACACACAATTATATCAATATTATATTCATCCTTCTTTCTCCCCATTCTAAATCTTCTAATGCTTCCTTCTCTGAAATATATAACCTCTATATACACATACTCACACATTTAAAAACTACTGAGTTCCCTCAATTGGGCATATGTGTGATGTGCGTGTTTGCATGTGTTTTGTGTGTGTTTATGTATGTGTGTGTGTGTTGTGTGTGTATTTAATTAAATACATTCAGAATTAGAAAACCTATCATGGAACATGTCTCTGGAGATATGCAATTCTCCCTCTTTCAGAAGGGAAAAGTGCTTAGAGCATTTAATCTAAGTGTGTGGCTTTGGAAATATCCAATGCTGCATTTGTTTGTAAATAGTTCTAGAGTAAATGATAGTAGAACACACTAAGAAATAGTCTAAAGGGAGAAATAGGAGAAACTTGTGGCATTATAATTTGTGAGAATGAAGGAAATATAAAACGAGGGAAAGGGAAGAAAGAAAGATAAATAACAACAAAGATATGTAAGAAACCATAGAGGAAATATTTTACAAACTTACTTACTTAGGAACGTATTCATTTGTTTGTAGATATATATGTATATACATGTAATACATAATACTATATGCAGTAGAATTTTCCTAGAAATGGTGATGGTACTTCCTCTAGGAGACATGTCCTATCTTAAGAACAACAACCACAACCACCACAACCACGACGCAAACCACAACACCACCTCAATACCAGTCATAGGAAATCCTGCTTTAAGTTGTTGGTCAGTAGTATAAAGGTGTCTTCCAAATCAATATAGGGTATTGACATGGTCCTTAGTTGTCTTTAAGACCCTGAGACTCAACTTATCACAAAGGCAACATATACCTCAAGTGCAGGGCATAAAAGAATCCATCTAGAACCAGGTTGGAAGAGTCCTCTCATGTGTAGCTCATATGGCATACAAAGGTGTTTTTAAATTTCCTGAGGGAGAAATGCAACTGAAATTCCTACACAACTTTAAAGTCTATGGACAACAACAATAGCTGGCTCAGAAAGATATGTTCAGTGGTACATGTGTTGCACTTACATTTGTGAGGAATCAACAGCTGTTTAACTATAACACCTTTTGAAAAGGAAGGAATGTATACCTAATAGAGAATAGTCACTACAGGAATAATTAGCATTATAAATTCCCGATTTTATATAAGATCTAAATGTGTTTTAAATACATATTCCCAAAGATAATGGTAGCTCTTACCCTCATTGAAGAAGCTTTATTTGGCCTTGTTTGGCTACTATTATAGTGATCCATGATGGATTAAAATGTAGTGAAAATGTACCCATGGTTTTCTCAATCCACAGTGATACATCTATGCTACCTGTATATCTAAAATTCAGATAGAAAAAGACACAGAAGAGGTGGTAGATAGTTGTAATAGAGAAACAGGATGCATAATGCAAAACTATCTTCTAGACAAACCAAAGTGAATGGAAATAACCCACTTCTGAAGGTTTTGCTTTGGTTTGCGTATTCACACTTCAGTGTGCACAAGCACATTCTAATATAAACACATGCACTACTCTGATTATTATTACTATATGTCAATAACTAAAGTATGTCAATAAACTAGAAAACACAACAATATCCTCAGTCCAAGCTCCATTTGTTGGACATGTTTGGCACTACATGTTTTTCTAACCAGAAAAAAATAAAGGGGATGTCTCTTAGTTTTGTTATGATTGATGTTAGATTTTCCCTACAACATAAAAATATGTGACATCTATTAAAATGTTTCTCAGATATCAAGGTAAATATACCATTTCAAATTGTATGTATTTAATTATTTTATGTATGTGGATATTGTCCCTGGGTGTGTCTCTGTGTCATATGATTGTAGTGTCTGCAGTGGGTATCATATCTCTAGAGAATGGAGTTACACATAAGTTTCCTCCTGATACAACAATATCAAATTTGCCTAATTAAGCCCTAAACATAATTTTGAAAATATATGATGGAAGACAGTACAATCTGAATACGTGATAATTACAACTAGTTATATAATACTCAAGAACTATTGATTCACTCCTGTCAGATAATTTTCCTTTTGCAGTTCATGGCTGTAGACTATAATATAAATTTTGCAATTTGTTTTCATTCTCTTTTGGATTTTTAGGTTACTGAACATTTGAATGTTACATAAAAAATACCCCATATATAGATAATATCATAAGCTATTTTAACTGCTGTGAAATAAAAGAATATTATAGAAAAATCAATATAATGATCCAGTGTATTTGGAGAAATAAAAGAAAGCATAGCTTCCTCACTGATATTAAAGCTGAGTTCTGAAAGACTGGGAGAAAGAGGTCTCCAACCAGCTGAACTAGCCTAGCACTTTCCTGAAAACATTGGATATGCAGTGTACCTCATCCACAACGAACAGAGAGTGACATGAGAGGCAGCAGAGCACATTTCCTTCTCTAAGGCCATCCTCATTATTTTTTTTTTTATCACAGGAAAAGTAAGAAAATCATTCAAGATAAAGTATGGAGCAGAAACTGAAGGAAAGGTCATCCAGTGACTGCTCCACCTGGGGATCCATCCCATATACAGTTACCAAACTCAGACATTATTGTGGATGCCAATAAGTGCTTGCTGACAGGAGCCTGATATAGCTGTCTCCTGAGAGGCTCTGCCAGTGCCTGAAAAATACAGAGGTGTATGCTCACAGCCATCCATTGGACTGAGCACAGGGTCCCCAATGGAGGAGCTAGAGAAAGGACTCAAGGAGGTGAAGGGGTTTATAGCCCCATAGAAGGAACTACAATAAGAACCAACCAGTAACCCCAGAGCTCCCAGGGACTAAACCACCAACCAAAGAGTACACATGATGGGACTCATGGCTGCAGCTGCATATGTACCAGAGGATGGCCTTGTGGGACATCAATGAGAGGAGAGGCCCTTGGTTCTCTGAGGCCTTCATGCCCCAGTATAGGGGAATGCCAGGACAGGGAAGCAGAAGTGGGTATGTTAGTGAGCAGGGGAAGGAGGGATGGGATAGGAGTGTTTCAGAGGGGAAATGAGGAAAGGGGATAACATTTGAAATGTAAACAAAGAAAATATTTAATAATAAAAAAAAACAAAAGGAAACTCTTTACAGTTGGTGTTGGGTAGAAATAAACATAGTAATGGAAAGAATAAATATACATTATACACACATACACACACATACACAAATATATATATATATATATATATATATATATATATATATATATACACATTGTATGTATGAACATATATACAGAGACACACATTATAGAGCCATCAAAAACATTAGTGTGGGGGATGAGTTAACAAAAATATCTGATTAACATTAAAATTCTAGAGAATCATGGAAGATCTCCATAACTTAAATGAAAATCCAATACACAGACAAATTTAGGAATGTGTAATATTTAAGTTATTAACATTCTTGGTACTAGATATGAAGAAAATATAATGCTAAATCACGTGATGGATATGATAGATGATCTTAGATACAATTTTTGCAAACATCTACATATTATCGATGTGTGAGGATCTCTGATGCATACATTCAAATCTGGCATGATTGTTCAAAGATATCCATGTTTATTATTTAGATGAGTACTGATAGGCATAGTCAGCCTGTTTTCTCTAAACCTAAGCCCTTTAAATAATACAAGGAAAAATGCTGATGTTATTGTTTAAAGTATATTTCTTCCTTAAAAAATAAAAACCAGTGTAAAAGAAATGTAGTAAAATAATTTAAGAGTTCATCAAACACATAATTTTCTAACATCTTGGATATTTACTTTAAGGGATTTTATGGTTTGACAGCTTTGATCCTTAACTTTTTCAAATTTTATACATTACCTATTTGTATGCATTGTGGCATATGACTGTCAAAATAACAAACAAATGAAGAAGTGTGAAAAATTGAAATGACAAGATTGTTGAAGTGGCTTTAACATGGCAATGTGTTGAAATCTAGGACCTGAAATACATTGTGTGTTTTGATATACTGAAATTAAATCGATATCAGACAGTGACCAAATGTGTCTGACTATGCAATGTGCCTAGCATACAACACTAAAACTTTTCATCACAAACAAGTAAAGTCTCAATGTTGCTGTCAGAGGCAAAAGGAGAAATATATAACATCAGTTACAAAGTAGATGTCTCTGAAAATAGACAGGGCACAGGCTCCCAGAGACATGGTTGCTATTCTATGTGATCAACTGACTTTCTCCAAAATGCCAATGTTTCCAGAGAAAAGTGATACATAATACATAAAACAACAACACACATGCAGATGGCTGTGTACATTTTTCCAGTTTTATTTAAACCTTTATTTAAACCTTTATTAAAAAAAAAAAAAGAAAGTCCATATAGTACTCTCTTTTACCTTAGAAGTCTTCAAACTGGCACTTAGGGAGTGGAAGGTTACCCTGTAGTATCCCACTGGATCAAATGAGATCAGAAATACCTTTTCAACCACCCTCCCATCTCCAAAATTTTAACTCAGAATTGCTCCTGTCTAAAGTAAATGCAGGGACAAAGAGTGGAGCATAGACTGAAGGAAAAGTCATCCAGAAACTGCCTCAATGGGGATCCATCCCACATGCAGACACCAAACCCAGACACTATTGCAGACACCAAGAAGTGCTTGCTGACAGGAGACTGATACAGCTGTTTCCTGAGATGCTTGGCCAGATCATGACCAATATAGGTGTAGATGCTTGCAGCTAACCATCATACTGAGTACAGGAACCGCAACAGAGGAATTAGAGGCTGGACTGGAGGAGCTGAAGGGGTCTTATCTGGGATCAAAGGGAGGGGAGGCCCTTGGTCCTATGAAGGCTTGATGCCAGTGTAGAGGAATGCTAGGGCAGTAAGGTAGAAATGGGTTGGATGGGGGGGAGCACCTTAATAGAAGCAGGGTAAGGGGGGATGTGATAGGGGGCTTGCAGAGGGGAAACCAGGAAAGGGGATAATATTTGAAATCTAAATATATAAAATATCAAATAAGATAAAATAAACCCCATTCTTGTGGTCACCAAAAAAAAGAAAAGAAAGAAAGAAAGAAAGAAAGAAAGAAAGAAAGAAAAGAAAAGAAAAGAAAAGAAAAGAAAAGAAAAGAAAAGAAAAGAAAAGAAAAGAAAAGAAAAGAAAAGAAAAGAAGCCCAAACTCTTAGAATGACAGAGGAATGACAAAGAGTCTTTCTTTGTACCTGAAGAATATTTGGCATGCACTTTTGTCATGATTTTATTAGGCTGATCTTAAAATCTTTAGGAAATAAATTTGTGTGGTTTGTGGGTGTGAAGTGTGCACTAAAAGAAAACCAATGCCCTGAAAGTAATCAAGCCTTAGGTGTAGTGTCTTCAGGGTCTAATCAGACACTACTGCCATTATGATTTTGTGGATCACTATTTACAAACATTATTTGTCACAAAAATATTGATATTGCTGAAGTTTCAACTTAAAATAATTATTCATTTTCAAGAGATAATCATAGCATGAAGCCTACAGAATTTGTTTTATCTTTCCCTCTTGTTCCCCCAAATAAGTAGACTAATGCAAACACAATGGCATTAAGTTTTTTGAACTGTAATACCAAACAAATTAGATTAAAATGATGTATATTTTTGGTTGTGATAGCATGTGATCATAATACTGAAAAATGAGCAAGGGTTTGCTGCTTTTGACAAGCTATGAATTTAATTTTCAGCAAAAGTATATTCCCAAGATTCACTTTTGTTTTCTAATAAAAACCCAATTTCAGGGGATATTGAAACATAAACAGGAAATAGATATGAGCCCCAGGTCTGCCAGCTATGACACAGTAAGCAATTTACACCACACAACTCACAATTGTTAGATCTAAAGTAAATAATCATTTTCTGACTTCTTAGGACTAGACACAGTTTTTTTTAAGTCCAATGCTTTCATTTTTCCTTTTAGGGATACTAAATATGAGTAGTAGACACATGCCAAAATGACTGATGTCAGAAGAAATCTTGAGTCAGAAAATAACATGGGGAAATTGAAACATTTGTGAAATAGGTTATATAGGATGAAGATGGGGAAAGGTGGTACACTGTATTTTACTTAGCTGTCTTCAGCTTTAGAACACTTGGTTCTCATTAATTACATAGCTTTTTGTCACAAAAAGCAAGCAATAGTAGCAGCAATGACAAACTAAAAGTAAACAATAAAAACGAAAGAAACATCTATCAGTGGGAATTGTCAAAAATATTTTTTAATTATCAAATTTGAAGAAATTACAAATAAATATAGCAGAAGGACTAGGCATGCTGAAAATGGATTTTAAAATAAACAGAAAAGAATTACAATTAGGAATAAAAAGAATAAATCTACTAACCTAATGAGAAAGTTAAGACAGAATAGGAAAGTTTTTTTTTTGTTTTTTTTAAAAAAAAAAAAAAAAAAAGCCATCTGCTTGTTCCTCAGAAAATTGGAAATAGTTCTACTTGATGACCCAGATATACCACTACTGGCGATATACCCAAAAGATATTCCAACATATAACAAGAACACATGTTCCATTATGTTTATAGTAGCCTTATTTATAATAGCCAGAAGCTAGAAAAAATCTAGATGTCCCTCAACAGAAGAATGGATACAGAAAAGTGGTACATTTACAAAACAGAGTACTACAAAGGTATTGAAAACAATCACTTCATGAAATTCTCAGGCAAATGGATACAAGTAGAAAATATCCCCCTGAGTGATATAACTCAGACACAAAAATAACCACATACTCACTGGTAAGTGAATATTTTCCCCCAAACTTAGAATACTCACAATACAACCCACAAACCATATGGAACTTGAGAAGATAGAAGAACAAAGAGTAGATGTATTAATCCTACATAGAAAGGGGGGGGACAAAATAATCACAGAAGGTAGAGAGGACACCTGTGAATGATAGAGGAGGGGGTTGGAGATAGAATCAGGTATTGGAAAGGGCAGGAGAGAAGTACAGAGGGTCAGAAAACCAAATATAAATATATAACAGTGGGGAATGGTAAAACTGGAGGGTAGCCAGTAGAAAGTCCCAGACTCCAGATATATGAGAGGCGCCCAGGACTCAATGGGGATGACATTAGCTGAAATACCCAACAAAGGGGAGAACTTGTATAGACCACCTCCAGTAGATAGGCAAGGCCTCCAGTTGAGGAATGGGGCCACCCACCCATCTCAAAATTGTTAACCCAGAAATGTTCCTGTCTGAAGGAAACACAGGGGCAAAAACTGGAAGAGAGACTGAAGAAAAAGCCATCCAGGTACTAATCCCATGTGCTGACACTAAACTCATACACTACTGTTCATGCTGAGAAGCACTTGCTGACAGGAGCCTGGTATGGCTGTTCCCTGAGAGATTCTACCAGCACCTGATCAACACATATGCAGATTCTTACAGCCAATCATCTGCCTGAGCCCATGGATCCCAGCTGAAGAGCTGAAGGACTGAAGGAGCTGAAGGGGATTTCCACCCCATAGGAAGAACAATATCAACTAACTGGATAACCCAGAGCTCCCAGATGTTAAACTACCAACCACACAGTACATATGGAGGGAGCCATGGCTCCAGATACATATGTAGCAGAGGATGGCCTTATCTGACATCATGCAAGAGGAATCCCTTGGTCTTGTGGAGGCTTGATGCCCCAGTGTAAGCGGATGCAAGAGTGGTGAGGTAGGAGTGGGTGAGTGGGTGGGGGAGCACCCTCATAGAGGCAAAGGGGAGGGAGGAGAGGGGATGAGATGTGGGGTTTATGGAGGGTAACCAGGAAGGGGGATATCATTTGAAATGTAAATGAATAAACTGAGTAATACTAGAAAAAAGAAAGCCATCTCTATTGATATTTGGGTTTAATCAATTCAATGGTTCCATTTTACACTTATATTTATTGCTAATTATGTTTTATGAAGTATTCCAAACTTTGTGAGTACCTCACTCAATAATGTAGCATCTTTCAGTTTAGTAATTTGATGGTATACTCCTGAAAGAGTAAACAAGCATGTATATGCACAAACAGAAATGAAATACAAACAAGCTCTAAACGAACACGGTAGGGGAAATCAAGCACCTATCAAGAGAACTTAGCCAGGAAAGACTCCTAGTGAAGTTGGATCTTAATCAAAATGGGATGAAGAACCTGGAAAAGTGGCAAAATGGGAAAGCAAATAGAACCGTAAGCCCAAAGTATATGATAAGAACATGTTATTTGTCTTTAAAGACCAGATGGGATTTCTGGTTGCCTAGAATAGTATGATGTCATCTTCCTCTTCTACTCTCCCTTGTTTTCTATCTCCCCTTTCCCTTGTCTTTCTCTTCTTCCTTCTCCTCTTCCTTCACATCATTTTTTCCTTTTCAACTGGAGTTTCATTATGTATATTTTACTTTTTAAGCTAGAAGAGTATAACATTTAACCACTTTTCTTCTAATTCCTCCCAAGCCTTTCCTCTAATATTCTTGACCTTTCTTTAATTACTGTCACACACACACACACACACACACACACACACACACACACACACACACACGTATATATTTTACATATAATTGGATAAATACAACCTGTGTTACTTCTTTAAATTGCTTCTATCTATATAAGTTCAAGGATGACCACTTCATGTTATGTAAATATTTAGGAGGGCCATTCATAGGAAAGACTAATTCTCCTTTTCTCTACAGTAGAAATATAATCCTATAAGATTTCCAAATTTTCCTGTCATCTCCTATAGGAATTTACAAATCTTGCTTAGGCAGCCATGTTGGTAAAATTTATGGGTGTAGTTTACCTTTCCTATCCAAAATTCACAACCTTGAGAAAGAATAAACACACACTTTTAGTAATTATTCATTACAGAAGAAAAAATTATATCTTATATAAAGGTGCTCATTTTCTTTTCTTTATATTTTTAGAATATATTTAACTTGCAACATTCCTTCTTGCCTTTCTGCCTTCCAAACACAGGCATATTTCTGTTGGGGTAAATCTCCAACACAAATATGTTCCAGCAATGAAAACACAACTCAGGTAATCTCAATAAATGCTGGGCACCTAGATTGGGCAGATCTACCCCTACCCTCCATCTTCTCCATCCACGAGACCCCTTAGAACTTGCGGTGTCTCCAGGCCATGTGCTTCTGCTCCCCTTTTTTCTTCTTCCTTTTCCTCCTTTGTGTCTTCTCCCTCTTCCATTTTCTCCTCTCTCTCTTCACCTTCCTCTCCACCTTCCCTTTAATCTGCCCAATCATCAGCTCTCCTTCATTTTACAAATTAAGGTGGGAAGCAGGTTTACAGGAAATCACCTGGGTGCTAACTCATTCCTTGTTTGCAGCCACTCATCAGAGAATGAATTAACATCAAATATAATTAGCCCCAGGGCTATCCACAACATATATCCCTTCCAACCCTCTTCAGATACACAGCTTCTTTTTTCATTGTTATGCTATGCATATATTTATGTGCACATACATATGTATGTGTAGGAAATACTTTAGGAGTAATAGGAAAAAGAGGACACCAGAAGAACCCGACCCAATGAGTTTACTAACCAAGGCTCACATGGGCCCACAAAGACTGAAGCAGCAAGCACATGAACTGCATGGGTCAGCACCACATCATCTGTACATACGAATAATGCTAGCTGTGTGTATGTTCATAGGGATGATCATTTGGCACTGGAGAGTTAATTAGTGTACTCTTTCCTGGACAAAGTCACTCCTTAGATTCCCACCATTCCTCAGTTGCCAATAGTTCTCTGTGTAGGGGTGAGGCCTCATGGAGTTTACTCTGCCCAGTTTTACATGTCCATTAGTGTCAACTTTGTTCAACTCCATAAGTGGTGTCTGATATATGAAGACATACAATCACATGGCAAATTCCTATTCTTTTGGGTCTTACAATCTTTCTGGCCCAACTTCTCCTGTGTTTTCTCAGCCCCAGGTGCAAGAGTATTTTCTAGGTGTAGCCATTGATTCTGGGCTGAACAACTCTGAACTTTATTTGAATTCAGCTTTCTGTAGTGGCTTAGCTCTGTTGCCAAGAGAAGTTTCTGTCATAAAGGGTGAAGACATTACCTGTGAGTAAAAGAATGAAGTTTACAGATTCTCCTAGGGACTATCAAAGATAACACATTCATTAGGAAATCAGTTTTTATGGGGGAAAACTTAAGAGGATGGGGAGGAAATATTTTAGGAGTAATAGAAGAACGAGGACACCAGAAGAATGCGACCCAATGAGTTTACTAACCAGGGCTCACATAGGTCCACAAAGACTGAAACAGCAAGCTCATGACCTGCATGGGTCAGTACCACATTCTCTGTGGATATGATATGGCTGTTAGCTTGGTGGTTTTTGATGTTCCCCTAGCAGTGGGTTCAGTTATATTTCTGACTTTTTTGCCTGCTCTTTCCCTCCTAATGGATTTCCTTATTCAGGCTTGAAAGGAGAGCTTTTGCCTTGTCGTATTGTATTTTGTTTTGTCCTGTTTGGGTGTCTTTTCTCTGAGGCCTGTTCTTTTCTGAAGAAGAAAAAGATGGGGAGAGGGGGGTGGATTTTCAGGTGGGTGTTGATAGCTGAAAGGAGTGTAGGGGGGGGATGATAAAATGTGATTGCAGTTTATTATTAGAGAGAAGACTCTACTTTCAATAAAAATTTTAAAAAATACCTAAAACTTACCTTTGCTACATTCTGTTATCTGTAAACCTTGGAAGAATGACTCATGTTGATCTTAACCGAAAGACATGCCCTTTCCCTCTTTGAAAGTGATAAAAAGAGGTCTACTACCATGCCAGAAAAACCAAGAATTTAGGATGCTGACCTATATGACTCTCCGGAAAGTGAAGCAGATGGCAGGACTAAACACAAACATGTATGTATTGAAAAATAGAACATGGTGTCAGGAAATATAAGCATTAGAGGGGCTTATAATGTTTTAAGCTTTTCTTTTCGTTTTCGTGATTATAATATAAGAAAAATGTCAGTGTCTAAAGCAGATAATCAACCAAAATATTTATTTCAACAGCAGGGAAACATACCATCAAAGCACAGCAGAAGGTATGAGGTCACTAAGAGGCGGAGCTTTCTACCACAATTTTCTCTCCTGTGTGGTCTGTATCCAACCAAACACAATAAACTTGAATTTTGAATTTTAATTCTAATAAAAATATTTTGACTCTATGTAAGGTAGTCATTTTCAAGTATTTGAAATTTTTCTATAATGTAAACTTGTTTAGAAAATATAATTGTTCACAGAAGCCCCTAAGCAATTAATCTCGCAATGAAAATTCTTTAAAGTAAATTGAATGTTTTAGAAGCTTCTTTTCACTTACTGAATAAATTCAATTTTAATTGAGATAACTGCACAGAATAAGGCATGCTACAAATTGAAAGATCATTAAACTGGAAATTTTGAACCTTTTCACACTTTGTTCATATAATAAAGACAGTACAAATCCCTCTATTTTATTATATTGTATTATTTTGTTTGTGTATGTGTGTTTTGAGTAAGTGAATGAGAAGAATAGCAAGTTTCAGTGGTCTATGAACTACAACCTTTTAAATACTAGGCATTTTTCAAATACCAGACTAACTCAAATATAGAGCCCCCAGTGTCGTGACACGTGACCGTGATAGACAAAAATCAACCACAGATAGGATGCTAGCAAGCCCCAACAATGATTTATAAATTCATAACAAGACAATTCTCTATGCACTGCTTTTACACTCTAGCTATGGGGATTTCTTCACCGGTAGTTTCATATATTGTAGAAAACGACTAGGAAATGAGTTCATGAATGAGTCTATATTGTGTGGGAAGAGAGAGCGGGAGCGAGAGCGAGAGATCTTTCACTCACTTAAACCATCTATGTTATTTTGATACGTATGCTATCTGTTTCCTTGTCTCTTGTCATCAGATATCTTTATCTTTTACCAATCAGAGATTGTACACATAATAGAGATGTATGGTTATGGCTTTCAGTTGGCTTGCCAAGTCTATAGTTTACTCTGAGATTTTGGAGAAGGTTTTCTGCCTTCTCAACACACTTATTTTCAATATGTTTTATAACGTGGATGATGCTTGTTACTCAATTCTCTTCTGACTAACTGTCAGAGAATCTTTTACCTATATAGCTGTTCTTAACTTTGTTGTTTCTGGGCAAAAGACAATCGTTTCTTCACATGTGGGTGTCAATTTAACCATAAAAAGAGAAAACAGCGGTAAATTTTACATTGAGAGCAAAATGTAATTTGACCTTATGAATAGATTTATCACATTTCCTGAATATTGATGAGTAAGTTTCAAGGATTAAATCATTTAATTATCTGAGTTACAGCTGTCACCTGTTACCCTGTCTCCACTTATTAAAAGTTTAAGTAAGAAAATCAAGCATATCCCAGGCCTGTCAGGACTGAGCGTCTACCCCCTACAGAGTTCTTTGATTTTTATTTTGTTCTACCAAGGAAAGTGGGTACTGTGGCTTTTTCTTCATAGGCAAAGAATCAATGCATTGAAAATTGTTGTGAGCATCGGTAGATTAGGTTCTAGCAGTGTGAGTCCTGGGGTATTTCACACCCTTTACTGCCTTAAGGTGCAGCGCAGTGGGGTTTCATCACTGTGCAGGATACTTCACACACATACACATGAGTGTCCCCTCCAAGCGTTTATGTTTTTCTTATTTTAATGTGCTAGTTCTCTAAATAATAGGATAGTTTTTAGATTTAGCACATGTAAACTGTATATCTTCCAAGATTTCATAAGCTCTATCACTCTCCATGGGAAGCCAATTCACAAGGGATTTTCTTGTTTGTCAAAAAAAAAAAATAATATTTGTTTGTGCTCTTGGTTTTGGTTAAAGCACAGGGCTTCTTCTCTGAAACAAACTTTCTTCTCACATTAATTCTAAATGCTTTTCCTTCTGAATTTTAAAAGTGCCTTTCAAAGTGAGCACTTCGGGTGCCTCGCAGCGCAGTGAACGGACATGACAGGCTTGCCACAGGCTGCAACTGATCCTATCTGTTCTGACTTACAACCTACCTTCCCGTATGAGGAACTGGGATGACATCTGTGGGTTTTACTGGGGTCTACCTTAAAGAAAAAAGAATAAATACAAAGGCTGTGCATCCTAGACAGCCAGGCCCTTACATACTTTTATTCATTATTACAGTTTGTTTTTATAAATAACATGTTATTCAAACCAATCCACATGAATTGTTATTTTGTTATTAATCCATAAACATGTTATTCAGCTACTTTAAGGAAGTTCCTGAAATATGTACATCATATGTAACTATATAACTCAGTGAAAAAGTTAGATGATTACCATGGAACAATGGGGTTTTTGCTTCGAACTATTACAGTTACTATATCAATTACATTAAATATTCATTTTTATGATTCTTGCTATTTCAAAACCCAGAAGGCTGAATTTAGTATCTATCAATGAAATGGGGAGAAAAAACTTAGGATCGAGTTGAAACTGAGGTTGGGAGGTAGCTTTGCAACCTGTTTCATGACTCAAAAGCCTTTTTTCCTAATTTTTTTTTTCCTAAATTTTTCCCTTTCTCATTACATAGTATGACTTTATCTGGATCACTTTTTTAATCTTTATACTATGTGTGCACGTGTGTGTGTGTGTGCATGCACACTATAGAATAAAAATCCACTTATATGAGAGAACGAGCAGGGCTTTTAGGGGTGTGTTTGTTTTATCCTGCTTAATATTGTATTTCCCAACTCTATATCCACTTTCCTGAAATGTTTTTGAGCTCATTTTCTACAGATGTACAGAGAGCATAGAGCTCATAATGTCTCACTCAATTTTTTGTGTAACTGTGTTTTGATATCATATGAGAATAGACGTTAAATTTTCTACCTATGACACATTGCTGGAGCTTGAAAACATTTAAAATTTCGAATTTTCAGACTCTGTGTCTCACCTTCAACTAAGATCTAAAGAAGACAAAGGTTTTATAATATTATTTTATGGAAGAATACCATTCCATTATACTGTTGTCCAATATATGCCTGTATTAGTCAGGGTTCTCTAGAGTCACAGAACTTGCAGATAATCTCTATATAGTAAAGGAATTTATTGATGACTTACAGTCTGCAGTCCAAATCCCAACAATGGTTCAGTAGTAGCTGTGAATGGAAGTCCAAGGATCT
>NC_034601.1:61676045-61684324 GCF_900095145.1 Mus pahari | reverse complement strand
ATCTTCTGGATTCAATCACCACTGTGTCTCAAGATCTCCATACCAAGATCCAGATCAGAAACTTCTATCTCCCAGTCTCCAGATTAGGTCCACTGGTGAGCCTTCCAATTCTGGATTGTAGTTCATTTCAAATATAGTCAAGTTGACAACCAGGAATAGCCACTACAATGCCCATATATTATATGGGTGTGGTGGTAAATATGCTAGTCAATTTTATGCAAAGCAAGAAAACTTTGCGTGTTCTCCTAAACTTTCAGAATTTGGCTTTTTGGAATAATTACATAATTTCTACTTCCTCGAGCTCGCAACAAACCCTTCCCTGTATCATTCCTTTTACTCAAATACATTATCTCTCTGCCTCTACTTGTGATTTTACCCATTCATTTATAAACCCATTTTTAAATATATAGATACAACCTTTTCTAATTACTTATGAATTCAGGTTCCAAAAGTGTTTGGCATAATTTATGGTTATAACAAAAAAAATCTAAATTAATTAGGGCTCATCTGTGCTGTTCCTACTGTAGTAGAACAACTTTAAGGGATCAGGATACTAGAAGACTTGTGTTTCATTTTCTGTTTCATTTGTATTTAATTACTGTAGATGATAATAGAGTGCCCATTCATTAACTTCACTTAGATGAAGCCATAAAGTACGTCGAGTTAACTGAGTAATTTCCAAATAGCGGAATCTGATTAAGTAATTAATATTCAGCATTTGTCATATTTATTTGAATTTATTATTACATAGCTTTGTGTATCCTAACGCCAGTATTAACAAAGCAAAAGGTATTATGACAAAATAAAACCTAATCAGACTCTACTCTGACCAGTTGTAAACATTTTCACAATCAATAAAAATTCTGTTGTTTCTTAAAAATTTGTTCACTGTTGTTGCTTCAAATGCTCATGTATTTTTAGAGAGAATTTAGTTGTGTTTGTCCCCCATTCTATCTTTCCAACGAGCTTTCCTCCCATTTTTATTTTTAATTTTTTTATTCTTTGGTATTGGAGTCAGTAAATTTAATTGGATGTTCCTGCCAAGGTTTTGTGGAATCTTATTTACTGCTACAAACTTGTTAATGGCTATATCACTTTTGAAAACTACAGTTTCTCTCACTGCAATCATTAAGTGGTAAAAGTCAGTATATGTGGATCACTATAAATGGTTATAATATAGAAACTTATTTACATGATATAAAACTATATGAATAGGTAAGATAAACAAAATTTTACTTCAACTACTTAAATTTGTGGGGTGCATTTAAGGGACACTGAGCTCTTGTATAAACAAAATACAGGGAAAAGATGTAAGAAAGTATATTGTGAAATATCACTTTCACTGTCAAGATGATTCAGAAAATGAGCTTAATTTTGTTCATATGACAGAAGTTAATACTAAATATTAAACAAGCTTTGATGCCCAAGACTTTGTTTTCTCAATGATGCCCCAAGTTCGTCAAATTAGAAAGAGAAATGTTCAGCTTATCATATAGAATTCTTCCAGATTCTCGGAAAATAAGTAAACTCATGTTAACTGCCATATTTTGGTTATGGTTTTTCTTCTATTTCTTCTTCATAGAAATACGGTCTCCCTCCATGTCTCTGGCTGTCTTCTATTTCACTGTGTACAACATGTTAGGCTCCCAGGCAGATCAGGTAGGTTAATTAGATGGAGACGTTAATGAAGGGTTTAGCATAGCAGAGTCATTTAACTACTAATATAATTGAAATTACGAGACACACTTCATCCATTCTATATTAGTTATAAGATGATGAGATGATACATATGTCCACCAAGAATAGTCTGAGAAGCAGAGATCATAAGTTTGATTGATGAAACAAAAAGCCAAAACCAAAAAATAATACCAACCAAACATCAAAACAACAGCAACAACAATAACAAATACCAGCACATGCCACTAATCCCAGAATTGAAGAATCAGAGGTATGTGGATCTCCGTGAGTTTGAGTCTAGCCTGGAGTATAAAGTGAGATCCAAGACAGCCAGAGATATGTAGGAAGATGCAACATCAGAAGATAAGAAGAAGAAGAGAAGGAAGAGGATGAGGAAGAGGAGGATGAGAAGGAAGAGGACGAGGAGGAGGGGAAGGAGGAAGAGAAGAAGAGGTAGAAGGAGAAGAAGAAGAAGAAGAAGAAGAAGAAGAAGAAGAAGAAGAAGAAGAAGAAGAAGAAGAAGAAGAAGAAGAAGAAGAAGTGATATAGCAACCAATCTAAGCACACTTTTTCATTTTCCCAAAACCCATTCTTTCTCCTTACATTCAAAATTTGGGTCCACAGAGCTGTGGAGGCAATAGCTCTTAGTCACACTAGGACTCCTAGGCTAGCCTAACCGTTGAGCCACTATTTGCAGAGTAAACTGGTAAAAGAGTAAACAGCAATCTTCTAATTAAAAAAAAAAAACAAAACAAAACAAAAAAAAAAACAGGAAATAAAAATGAAAAGGGCAGGTAGAGATACTGGAAAGAAAAATAGAGGCTAGGGAAATAGTTGTCTGCACTTAGCTTTAATGAATGAGAATCTAATTTCAATCCCCCAAATTCCCTTTAACATGTCAGTGATGGCGATGCAGGCTTGTATGTAATCTGAGCACTGGGAGAAAGAGACCAGATAATCGCCAGGGCTACTCACCAGCCTGTCTAGCCTTATCAGTAAGCCCAGGTTAGTGAAAATTTGTTTAAAAAGAAATGGATGTCACTCACCTGAATGTTTGATCTTTGCCGTTATGACTGGCATGAGGTGGTTTCTCAGGGTCATTTGATTTGCATTTTCCTGATGATTAAGGATGTTGAACATTTCTTTAGGTGCTTCTTTCTTTCTTTTCTTTCTTTCTTTCTTTCTTTTCTTTCTTTCTTTCTTTCTTTTCTTTCTTTCTTTCTTTCTTTCTTTCTTTCTTTCTTTCTTTCTTTCTTTTCTTTACATTTTTTTTTGTTTTTTGAGACAGGGTTTCTCTGTGTAGCCCTGGCTGTCCTGGAACCCAGTGTGTAGACCAGGCTGGCCTCGAACTCAGAAATTCACCTGCCTCTGCCTCCCAAGTGCTGGGATTATAGGCATGCACCACCACGCCCGGCTTCTTTAGGTGCTTCTTGTCCATTTAAGTTTCCTCAGTTGAGAATTCTCCATTTAGCTCTGTTCCTCATTTTATTTTATTTTATTTTATTTTATTTTATTTTATTTTACTTTATTTATTTACATTTCAAATGTTATCCCTTTTCCCCATTTCCCCTGTGCAACCCACCCAACCTATCGCCCCTACCCTCCTTCTATGGGTGCTCCTCCACCCACCTACCCACTCCTGCCTCACCATTCTTCTACACTGGGGAGCCAAGCATTCACAGGACCAAGGACCTTGCCTCCCACTGATGCTAGCTAAGACCCCTTGAGCTCCTTCAGTCCCTAGGGATTGCATTGAATCTGTAGATTGCTTTTGGCAAGATGGCCATTTTTAATATAGTAATACTTCAAATCCATGAGCAAGGGAGATCTTTAAATTTTCTCAGGACTTCTTTGATATCTTTCTTCAGAGCCTTAAAATTCTTGTCATACAGATCTTTCACTTGTTCACTTAGAGTAACACCAAGATATTTTATATTGTTTATGAGTATTGTGGAGGGTGTCATTTTCCTAATTTCTTTCTCCGCCCTCTTATCCCTTGAGTCTAGGAAGGTACTGACTTGTTTGGGTCTCTTTTTTTTTTTTTTTTTTTTTTTTTTTTTTTTTTTTTTTTTTTTTTTTTTTTTTTTGTATCTTTCTTCTTACACTGTGTGATTATTTAAAAGTAGTCACAATTATTATGTCATATTTGTACTAATAATGATTATATGAAGATTTTGAATCATATCCATAAACACAAAACTCTTCCAGTCACACAAAAATCAATCTGGAATTGATGTTAAAATATGCAATAAATTAAGCACAGATTTCTGTGTTATGATCAAAAAACCCGAAATATCAAATAAGAAACAAAAGTAAAATGCTGTGCCCATACACAGAGAGCTACATCTGTTTCCCTTGTTTTAGCATTTCACCTGGATTTAATTTATAAAAGTTCAGTTTATCTTTCAATGTTACACATACTATAAAATAAACCATACTAGGAATAACTCTTATTTATAGTACATGATAATATTGAATTAATGGTGTTTTTTCCAATTTTTTCTCCTTTCATAATCAAAGGTGAATATCATTACACTTCTAATTGAAAATGGAATGAGAACATATTTATCTGATCTCAAGTAGAGAAAAATAGGGAAACAAAAGTGTAGAGGAATATTATAACATCGTTTCCATTTTTTACTTGATTAGACATGAGATAATTCTAAATAGAAACAAGAAGTAATTCCTCTTCTTAGACAGATCAGAAAATGCTGAAAAATCCTTTTCTTCAATATGAATGTCAATGCAAACATGGAACATTGTTTCATTTTTCTCTCAAAGAGTAACAAAAATAAATAAAATCTGACATATTTACCAAAATATATAAATCCATGAAATGTTTCAGATAATTTTTTATTTTATTGTATTTAGTTTGAAATAATCACAGTCTTGAGAGTTCACATAGATATCAGAAACAATGACTTAGAACACTCCATTTGTAAAGAACTAGATTATAACATTTTTATGTTTTAATATGGATTTGAACGGTGTATAATATCAAATAAAAATAAGTAATGGCTTCTTTTTTTTTGTAAGATGGATACACATTTTTCCTACTTTCTCTGCTTATATATAAGCTAGTAGGTACTACAAAAATACACACAGGGCCTTACGTAGTTCATTTCTGATTTCAAAGGTTCAGTGAATTTTTCTTGTCATCTATTCTATTTACCATTGTATTTTGTTTTGTTTTGTTATCTGTTAATTTTGGATTATCGCAAGTCTAACTCTTGTTACCTCATTGTTAGTGACAGCAAAATTTCATTTGATAATATATTTCATCTTGACATTTGAAGAACATGGTAAGCAGAACAGGATAAGATCACGTGTCTTCTTATGAACTTGAAGATGGAAAACAATTGCACAGGGGTGAACGATGGTGTCCTCATCAAAATCAAGAAAAACCGAAGGTGTCACTTGAACTAAGTTGAAGAAAAGCTAACACTCTAATAAAAAAAAACCCCAACTTCTTCACTTTAAGGTGAGCATGGCATGTCAGAGGTTGAAATCTGAAACAGTGTGAAACAGTGATGTTAGCCACAAAACAGCGTGGAAACCTGAAGACTGCCTTGTCATGCCTGGAAGGTCAGGTTCAGAGTGTCACCAGAGAGGTTTCTCCCTACAGAGAGGGGCAGAGAGAGTGGCAGAACTTTCCTGCACACTGTGAAGGAGACTTTGTTCTCGGTGGGAGAGCAGGTGGTCACCGCTTCCCGGGCTGACCTTGCTGTAAGCCTATCTAGAACATGTACACAGTGAGCAGAAAGGGCAGTTTGCTGCAGCCTTGTTTCCTGCTTATGACCTAGCACTTGGATATAGTGCAGACCAAAAGAAATAACAAGAAAAGCCAAAGGTAACCTGGTACTGGCAAATAATGTTCACTGGAGGCAAATAAAAATTTGATATTAAGCCATGGCATGAAAAAACAAAAACAAAAACAAGAGCAGAAAAGAATCATAAAAAGAGCCTTATTTTTGAGATTTTATCATCTGGAAGAAAATTTCTCCAGGTTATTGTTTTTAAAATATCTTATAGTCTGAGATGATAACTTTTCTGTCATTTTTATAGCGTAAACATTGTAAAACTATTATATTGTGAGGCAGTATTATTAAAAAGATCAATGTTCACACTACTCATATGTTTATTACTGGCACTTGATGTCTGTCTTTCTCTTAAAATGTCTCATGTTGCAGTCCGTCACTAAAATGTGTTTTAATCATTATTTTCCTCTTTAATCTACAGAGTATATATGAACATACACTGCAGGTGCAAACATGCATATTAAAACTTATTCTACTGACGTTTGTTAACTTGCATTAGCTCATTTTCCAGTTAGACTCATTTTCCTAAAGTTCAAAGTTTAACTTTACACACACACACACACACACACACACACACACACACACACACAAATACACACAAACACACACACACAAATATACACAGACAAAGTGGGTGTGTGTTCTATGCTTAAACTGAAATTTATTTGAATATTATTCATATTCTTAACAGATGAATTTGTCAATACCTTGCTTGGACAATGATATCTGACTTAGACAATAGTAAAAGTCACGAGGTAAGTTCATTGCTGTGTGATCAGATTGTGTTTTAGACTTCTGGGAACCACACTGAAAATGATTCTCTGAAGATCTTCAATCCTACTCACTGTGATATCTACACTTGGTAACAATCCTTCAATGTCTTCCAGCTATTTACTCATATTTATTTTTATTTTAGTTTCCTGATACTTAATCTCACAAAGTTCCAGTTAGGAATTATTTGATCTCCTATGCTAAGTGATTTTAAAACTTTTGCTGTACATAATTTTATCATTATTATTTTAATGTGTATGTGCTTGTACATGAGTGTGCATGTGTGTGTTTGAATAGGTGCCACCTGTGTCAGTAGAAATGCGCTCCTTAATTGCTGAGACATTTCCCCTGCCCCTGTTTTTGTTGTTGTTGTTGTTGTTGTTTGTTTGTTTTTGTTTTTTATTCTTTATTTAATGTTACTTGTTTATTTAATTTTCTTTCTTTTATTGGATATTTTCTTTATTTACATTTCAAACGGTATTATCCCCTTTCCAGGTTTCCACTCTGGAAACTTCCTATCTCATTCCCCCTCTCACTGCTTCTATGAGGGTGTTCCCCCACTGGGACATAGAGCCTTCACAGGACCAAGGGCCTCTCTTCCCATTTATGCCTGACAAGGCCATCTGCTACATATGCAGCCAAAGCCAGGGACCCTGCTCTTTGTTTGGGACCTCTTTGGTTGGTAGTTTAGTCCCTGGGAGCTCTGGGTGGTCTGGTTGGTTATTATTGTTTTTCTTCCTATGGGGCTACAAACCCCTTCAGCTCCTTCAGTCCTTTCTCTAACTCCTTCATCGGGGACCCTGAGCTCAGGGTCTTCACCCATATTCAGTTTATTTGAGCTGTTCCCACATTCCTTTTCTTCCATCACTCTGCTCCCATGTGCTCTCCAACTCTTTCATAGTAACACAGAATATCCTGTAACACTTCCTAATCTTATGTGTTTTATTATATTCCTTTTCCTCTCCCTTAAAATTTATTTTGTCTTATCTCATGAGCTTATTTCTAGCTACCTGACCTTTATTATTTTTATTAGATATTTTCTTAATTTACATTTCAAATGCTATCCCAAAAGTCCCCTATACCCTCCCCCAGCTCTGCTCCCCAACCCACACACTCCCTCTTCCTGGCTCTGGCCTTCCTCTGTACTGGGGCATAGGATCTTTGCAAGACCAAGGGCCTCTCCTCACAATAATGGCCTACTAGGCCATCTTCTGCTACATGGCCTTTCTACAGTGTTCCTCATAACTGGGAAGATACGAACAGTAAAAATAGTAAGCTAGGATACACACAAGTGAAAACCTGTCGCATTTTATCCAGTAAAGATTACTTTCCTACATTTTCAAAGTTTAATTTTTCTTTAAAAATGAGTAATGTACAGTGGATTTTATGAGTAAGGTTCTAGTAATCAATTCTTACATATCTCAGCTAATTCCATCTCCTTGCTAGTTTGAATAAATCAGCAATAAACGTGGGTTTGTAACTATCTCTGTGGAAGGATATTGAGTCCTTTAGCTATTTCTCTAGGATTGCTTTATCTGAGCTATATGGTGATGCTGGTTTTCATCTTATGAGAAACCACTGTACATGTTGAGACCAGTGATTTTTCGGGAGTCACAGAAATTATATATTGATGTACCATTTGCTGTACATCTGAGATAGTTTTGTAAGTAAATTACTTGTTCCAAAATCTGGGGGATGCAAAGTTGATTAAAAGAATCCATCTTTAAACTGTCAAATACATTAGATAGGGATTATAATCCTATTTCTGGAGACATAGAGAAATGTACCCAGACCCCAAGGACCAAACAGCTTAGCCTACTAGGTGATTTCCAGAGCAGCAAGAAAAACATATCTCAAAAGAGAGAGAGAGAGAGAGAGAGAGAGAGAGAGAGAGAGAGAGAGAGAGAGAGAGAGAAGAGAGAAGAGAGAAGAGAAAAGAGAAAAGAGAAAAGAGAAAAGAGAAAAGAGAAAAGAGAAAAGAGAAAAGAGAAAAGAAAAGAAAAGAAAAGAAAA
>NC_034601.1:61637187-61676025 GCF_900095145.1 Mus pahari | reverse complement strand
GAAAAGAAAAGAAAAGAAAAGAAAAGAAAAGAAAAGAAAAAACTGTTGGGAGATAGAGAGGAATAATGCTTGCAGTCCTTTTCTGGCTTCAATCTTCCATATGGACACTTGGACACACATATCTACACACACATAAACACATACATGCACACCACATACCACAAAATTAGCCCATGATCCACAATTTGCATTACAATGAAGTATTCTTGTCTACCTATGTATAAATAATGACATTATAATGACTGCCCACTTTTTTTGGAAAATCCAAAGTGCTAGTACAAATTTGCAATGTAATGTTTAAAGTGATTTAAAAAAAAAGGTCTTCATTTGAAATCATTTAAAGCCATTTTATCTATGTCAGAGGTAAGTTATCATTTTGTTCGTCTTTCGATCATTAGTAATAATAGTATGAATGAAAAAAAGCACTGTAGAGATATACACAATGGAATGGTTAAGAATACAGTAAAAGAAACAGCAAGTAACCACAGCTTAAGGCATCATCCGATTCTAATTCTGGTGTGAACACTAACTCTGTGACCCCAGACAAGTTCTGTAATACTTCCCAATGACTATATAATTGGGCTTAGAGTGCCTAGCAGAAAAAAAATCATGAAGCCATGAGGTTTTCATAGCTCTTTTATGTAAATTTATGACACATTGTAAGATTCTATGCCCTTCCAGTTGATTTGCTTGCCTCAAAATCAAAATAGACTGGCAAGCTTGGACTTTTCCAGAAAGGTGACTTAAATAACTTAAGCTACTAGTGCAAGCTGCTTTCTCTAGCCCTACACCTCCCATGGAACACTGTTTGAAGCACCTTCACCACATAGCTCATTTGTACACGCTAACTCATATTAAAACTAAATATTTGCACACTTAATTTATCTTATAACTGATAACACACTTTACAAAAAGAACTATCCTTATTTATTAAGTTCTTGATAATTTAGGTTACTGAATTCATTTTAATTCATTAGCACATTTAAACTAGGTGTTCTTGAAATAAAAGGTTTAATTTTAAACTGTGACTTCAAATTTATCTACACATATAAAATAATATATTGTTAAAATAGAAATAATTATATACTGTCTCAGGTTAAAAGATTTAAAGTGACACTATTTGATTTTTTGTCATGATCAAATGATGTTTTCATTATTAGCTAGATGTGATTAAAGAAGTCAACTTGTTGAGAAAAAGAAACTGAAAATTTTACAAAGAATATTCTTTCAATATTTACCAAAATAAAAAATATTGATTCTGGTTCTAATAAAAACAAAAACTACACTGGTTTACTAACATTAATATTGAACCCTTAGTTTTGTTAATTTTATATATAAATTTGTATTTAAATATATGGCATGCATAGTTAATTTTTTTTATTTTTATACAAGTTTTCTTGAAAAGATCTTGCCTCCCAGAGGCACGACAGTTCCTAGACTCTGGCTGTCAGACAGTCTCATTGACTCTGTCAGATAGAAGGCTAATGAGTCTGAGATGGTCCTAAAGTAAGGACTAAAACATTTGAGAGGCTGGCAGAGAGCATTACATAAATGGAAAATAATCAGCTCTCCAGCAGCTGATTAGGAAAGAGGGCAAATTTTACTTGCAAATAGGACAGTTGGCAGGTTAACCTGAGCAGGGCTCAGTACTTTTGAAATCTCCTAATGGTGCCTTGTAAGTGTTTCCTCTTAAGATTTGACATGTTATAATTGTGTTGCTTTGTGTATTATTTCTTTGGGGCTTAATGAGATGTTTAAGGAAAAAAAACCTTTAAAAACTATTAAAATGATTTCAGTTAATTTAGTTAAATAGGTACAGCTGGGCTAAAATGTAATTTGAAATACATCTTTCCTTCTTTTTCTTTGTTTCTTTCTTTTTCAAGCTAGCACTATAACCACGAGTTTGATATTTGACAATATTTTGATATGCAGGGAAATATTAGTTTAAAAATTATTATAAATATGAATTCCTATTTAATTTCTCTGAATCATCATAGTTGGAATGCTATAAAATAATATATCCTATTTCACATTTTTTTACAGATTTGTAGTTTGAAATTTTAATTAATGGATAAAATTGTGATTATTTACACAGAGAATAAAAATAAAATGTTTACTTTTTCAACTTAGATAATGCTAATTCATTGAAAAGTGATTAAAATCAGCCCATATTTATTGTTTTGTATTAAAAATAGAATAATCTCTTTTAGAAAAAAGTTATATAATGACTAAGAAATTATCCCACTCGAAAGATGAAAGTTTCACATATTATATAATGAAATCAATATGTGACAATGTTTTACAATTCTTATATACTAAGAAAGAAATAAATTGGAAATAACTTCTATCATTCTTCACCTGTAATTATGTGATTATGTTAATTACATGACTGAGGACATGTTGAATGTTAATGATAAATAAGAAAGGAAAAATTATGAAAATCTGAGAGAATAAATATATTATCTAAATTCAGTACTTTTACTGAGTTGAATTGTGCTAGTGAGTAGAACAGTTAAATTCTACTAACGCAGTAATACACATAAATCAACAATGTAATTCCTTTTCAAGAATTTATTAATTGATAATAGCTTCTTGGCTAGTGTTGAAACTTCAAGTCCTCCTCTCCTCTTTATCACGGGATTTGGTCTTACTTGAACTTACATGAGCTTCAGCATACTGTGACAACTGCTGTGAGCTCCTATGTGCAGCTGTCCTAGTTGCTGACTGATATCCTCGTGATTGTGTCCCTACTTCACCAGTCTTGCCAGGCCATGTTATTGGAGATTACAGGGTTCAAAGCTGAACAAGACCTATGATTAATTTTCGCATCTAGTAGTGTGCCCAACACCTCCTAGTACTACAGAAAATATAGTGTGGTGACTTCTAAGTTCCAATTGGATATTTCAATTTTGTGTGATGTCTTCATCAAAGAGGCTTGATCATGGTATACTAGATGATAGCTAACAGCAATGTCATGAAACTGTAATGTTTGGGCATATTAGAAACTCATTGATAATGCAAAATTGGTAACATACTCTGGTACTGGACTTTGATTTTTGTTCTGCTTTGTTTTGTTTCATTTTGTTTTCTTTCATTTTGTTGTGTTTTGTCTATGGCATCTGGTACTGGCAGTTGGTAATTGCTGAAATAGAGAGAGTTGGTCTTCATAAGCTCTGCCCCTGGTATGTCAAACACACTGCAGTGGAAGACCACACACCCAAGGTTGTATGGGTAGTTCAGATTGGATTTGATGGTTAAAATATAAATAAATAAATAAATAAATAAATAAATAAATAAATAAATAAATAAATAGATAGATAGATAGATAGATAGATAGATAGATAGATAGATAGACAGATAAAATATAAATACAAATTTGTGTGACAGAGAAAGGGACTAGAGCTGAGTGAAGCTCAGAGAAGAGTTAAATATCATCAAAGCACATAGTAAATTTTTTCAAAGAGCTAATAAAAATATATAAAATAGTTTAAAGTTTTGATTCCAGTAAAAATATGAAGCCATCGATGTCTGCTTTAGAAAAGGATATTAATGACCTCAATGCTTTTGTATGACTCATAGATGTTTTCTCTTTTGTAGACAATGCAAACTTTGGAAGAGGAGGGAGAGAAATTATAAGAAAAAGATGGCAGACAAAACCAAAGCAAACATTTCTTCTGGCCATGGCAAAGCAGCCACACTCATGAACTCATCATGGTAGCTCTAGTTGCTTGCACAAGACTCCTGGTAATTCATCTTAGTTAATATTGTAGAATGCAATGTAGAATTCATGATCCCCACTCCTACCTGAAGAGCTAGACATAGATATGGTTTCTCAGATAAGAAGAAGATTTCCTTAATGTTGTGACTCTGTGTGTGTTCTCCAGGGAGTGTCTGAGCATCCAGAAGTATGTGGATAGCACAAATGTGAGTTAATGTACTACTCAGCAAAAGGAAGGATAGGAAGTTATTATAGGTTCAGTGGTGCTGGTGGGTGAGACTTGTCAGGTAGAAATGAGAATAAATATAATCAAATTATATTGCATGAAAGAAATAATTTAAAAAGCAACACACAAATAATCTAAAAGCTAAAGTGATGACTTTAACTCACTAATTCATTTTTGAGGTCTTTTTTTTGTTGTTGTTGGATTATTTGATTAAAATGTAATTGTTATATTTAAGTGCTTAATAAGAAGATAAAATATAAAGCCATTATTCTTAATACAAATTTTGTAAATAAAAATCTTACTCTTAAATAGAAAGCTCTGTTTAGTCAGGCAGTGGTGGCACATGACTTTAATTCCAGCACTTAGGAGGCAGAGGCAAGCGTATTTCTGAGTTCTAGACCAGCCTGGTCTGCAGAGTGAGTTTAAATATATGCATTCTATCATTTATAAACTACATGTATAGTAAGTTCCTACCCTGTCAGCACTCTGAAATATATTGCTAGTAAAAATGTGATACTTTTTATTATTTATTTGCTACAAATTCATGATTTTTGAGGTGCAAATAGTTATTTTTTTAATTTGTTATTCTTAAAGTAATACATTCAATTTTCAGGACAATATTAGTTCTCATTTCTGGATGAGAACATAGACCATATGAGTATAATAAAATATCAGAATTATAAAGGAAAACTGGATTATATGGGATTCATAAGAATCAAATATGAATCAATCAACCAATTAATACTGATTTTTTCATTTAAGTATATTTTAATATATCAGCTAACAACTTCAGAAAAAAGTACTAATTATTTTAGGTATAGAAAACTGATTGTGCTGGTCCTCTGCCAACATAACTTGAAAAAAATCTTTAGAAAAAAAATACATGTAATATACCGAATAATCCTGTGGTAAATTCACATAAGACCACAGAGGAGAATCAGCTGATGTCAAAAATTAGAACGAGAATCAAACTGGTGACACATAAGTAATGCTAAAGTACTGCCTGAGTGTTGTTTCACATTTGTGATTCTATGTTAAAGAAGAATTTGTTTACAGGAAAAAAAAAATGTAATAACATGCTCTGTAAAATGTTTAGTTTCATGTGAGTAAAATGATAAGACAGAAATGGCCAAATGGTTAGAGAATAGTCTTTGATATCTAAAATAATTCACAAGAAGAAAAATCAGATTTGTCCTGTATATAACAACTATATCAGCAAAATATTAATGGGTTATTGAAATTAGTTTTAGACATTTACTCTCTTTCATTACATGGAAAGCAGGCTAGAGACATGGATCCAAGTGTAAAAGTCCTTGTGACACAAGGTTGAAAAACCTGTATTTAAATTCCTGAAGCATACCTAAGAGACGAATACATACTTTGGGTATTTGTAAGTTCTGCAATCTTACAGGAAAAAAGAAGGCAGATATAGAATGCCCAGAATCTTCTAGAATAGGCATCTTGTTATACATTGCAGAACAACACTAAAGGCTCTTTGTTAAACAGGGTTGAAAATGAGGAATGATACCTGAGTTTGTCCTTTGACCTATGCATGCACATACCATAATATACAGTAGCCTACCTGCATCCATACACAAAATGCTGATAAGTCTATGTTCAGGAACACACACACACACATTCAATTTTAGTAAATTGAATTGTATCCATGATCCTAAAATATACTCATACTCCTATCTTGGAGTAACTTCTCCCAACTACAACCAAGTTAATGACCACAAGATCAATTAGCAGTCATGGACATTCTGTATAAAGTGACAAGGGTTTTACATACACAAAATAAATTTAATAAAAGCTTCAAGCTACTGCATGACATACTCAATTACTTCAGGGATAGAGGACTTATTTAGTCCTAATTAGTTCTAGTAGAATGGTGTAACAAACAACTAGTTACTGATATTGGTATACCTCTTCTGAGGCACAAGTAAGAGAGCAAACCAAAATTCCCACACAACATGGTTACAATGAAACACAATGGAAACAAATAAAAATGTGCCATTTATGATAACACGATTGAGCTAGAAGTCTTATATAGTGAACTGAGCCAGGTACAGAAAAACAATATTTCATTATCACAGTGTAGAATCTAAACTGGGGATCTCAGAAAAGTTGACTATAGAATAGATTTTATTGCAGGATTGAGAAAATAAAGACAGTGGGGATAAAGGAAATGTACTAATTAATATTAAATAATAATTGAATAAGAATGGAGTATGGTACTTTATTGCAAGGCAGAGTACAGATAATAGCCATTTATTGTGCAGCTTAAGAAAGCACACTGAGGAATACCAAATTGATAAGAAACAACTGAAAAAACGATCAACATCCTTAATCATTGGGGAAATGCAAATCAAAACAACCCTGAGATACCATCTCACTCCAGTCAGAATGGCTAAGATTAAAAATTCAGGTGACAGCAGATGCTGGCGAGGATGTGGAGAAAGAGGAACACTCCTCCATTGCTGGGATTGCAAGCTTGTACAACCACTCTGGAAATCAGTCTGGCGGTTCCTCAGAAAATTGGACATAGTACTACTGGAGGACCCAGCAATACATTTTCTGGGCATATACCCAGAAAATCTTCCAACTGGTAATAAGGACACATGTTCCACTATGTTCATAGCAGCCTTATTTATAATAGCCAGAAGTTGGAAAGAACCCAGATGTCCCTCAATAGAGGAATGGATACAGAAAATGTGGTACATTTACACAATGGAGTACTGCTCAGCTATTAAAAACAATGGATTTATGAAATTCTTGGGCAAATGGATGTATCTGGAGGATATCATCCTTAGTGAGGTAACCCAATCACAAAATGCACTCAGTGATAAGTGGATATTAGTCCAGAAACTTAGAATACCCAAGAAACATTTTGTAAAACACAAGAAAAACAAGAAGGAAGACCATCCTGTGGATACATCATTCCTCCTTAGAATAGGGAACAAAATACCCATGAAAGGATATAGGTACAGAGACAAAATTTAGAGCTAAGATGAAAGGGTGGACTATCCAGATACTACCCCACCTGGGAATCCATCCCATAATCAAACACCAAATGCAATTGCACATGCCAGCAAGATTCTGCTGAAAGGACCCTGATAGTGCAGCCTCTTGTGAGGCTATGCCAGTGCCTGGCAAACACAGAAGGATGCTCACAGGGCCCCCAGTGGAGGAGCTAGAGAAAGTACCCAAGGAGCTCAAGGGTTCTGCAACCCTATAGGTGGAATAACAATATGAACTAATGAGTACCCCCTGAGCTCGAGTCTCTAGCTGCATATGTAGCAGAAGAGAGGCCCCTTGGTCTTGCAAACTTTATATGAACCAGCACAGGGGAATGCCAGGGTCAAGTAGTGGGAGTGGGTGGGTAGGGGAGCAGGGGCGGGGGGAGGGTATAGGGAACTTTCAGGATAGCATTTGAAATGTAGATAAAGAAAATATATAATAAAAAAAAGAAAGAAAGCTGAAAGTGGTTGCTGCATTCTCAGCTCTCAATGGGATGTTTATGTAATCCCCATGAAGGCCAAAATTATTGAAGAAAAGATGATGAAAAATCCATTGTAAACTGGAGGTTAAGGGAGTTCTATGAAGTACTGTCTTGACTACTGCAATAAAGAACACAGAGAAGCTCTGGCTATCTGCACAAGACAACATATATATGTATATATTCAAAGAAAATTGCCATAACTTAAGATAATATTATTTCAATCATTCGAATATTTTTTTAATTTTTTAATTTTTTTAAAACCAAGGGAACACCATAAATTACTTGCCAATATGTGCTGCATATATTCTTATATATGTGTCTTACTGAGAAAAAAATAAAAGCAAACTACTGGGATACTAGACAGTGTCTCTGAAATTAAGAGCAGATGAATTTTGTTTACAGGATCCAGGTTTGTTTCTATGCATGCACATTTTTTCTCAC
This sequence comes from Mus pahari, assembly GCF_900095145.1. Lineage (NCBI taxonomy): Eukaryota > Metazoa > Chordata > Mammalia > Rodentia > Muridae > Mus > Mus pahari. The sequence goes on along the minus strand of NC_034601.1, from coordinate 61,668,138 downwards.
AACCATAACTATATCCATTTCTAGGTGATCTGACTCTGTCTCCTGACCTCTGCAGGGACCAGGCATACACACACATATATGTATGCAAAACATTTGTTTGCATACAATAAAACAAAAACATGAAAATAAAAATATTTAAATAATCTAAATTTTATTTCCAGAACAAGATGGAGGGCAAAGGAGAGAAGGAAAGTTAATGTTTACAGTTGTGGTTCAAACCAACAAAATCCAGTGTTCCATAGTCCTTAAAACATGGCTCATAACCTGCTAGGAAGCAGGGCATTGGATAAACATTCTGGAATCCGAGTTGTAGCCAATTTAGAAGTAGAAATTGTTGAGTCTTACAGATCGTCATACTCCAAACTTTTCTGGCTTCCTCCCTTCCTCCCTTTATTCTACAGCAGAATTGGTTCCATGTAAATAATTTATGCTTTCTTTGCCCAAACAGTATCAGTCAGTGCAGAATTATTTCAGACTGTTATCCAGTGTAGCTACTGATGCTTGTAGAACTCGCCCCTGGACCATTTCTTTCATGGCTAGCATCTTTAGCTGTTACATAAACCCTTTCGTTCAAGGCAACTCTGCCTCAAGAGCTTTGGTTGAACAGTTTCTATCTCAAATGCTTAACCTTTCTCTATTTTATCGGGACTTGCACAGATTCTCATCACCTACCTTGTAAGAAATATCACAGAAGAGACCTCTTAGAGTTTTGCTTAAGGTCCAGTTCCTTGTTGATTTTATAGCATCTTGCAAACCCCTCACCAGAGGCTAAACATTCCCAAAGCACGTGACCCATAAAAGCTGCGGGTAGTCTGTGTGTTCTTGAGCATTGTTTGTGAAGCATGAAGTTTTGTGCTTTAAATGTTACTGCACCAACATTTGCTCAAAGCCTTTAAGCTTTCTTTCTGTAAACTTTCTTTCTCATTTTTGTTTGTGTTTTACCAGATAAGTTTAAGCTCTGTACCGAAAAGCCTGGCTGTGGTGCTCTTTAACTTAACCCGCACGCAGGTTAAGTTACAACTCCTAAATTCTTTATTCCAAAAATCAATTATTTTCATTTTAATTCACAACCATTTATCTATATATCATTTCGATATATTTATTATAACAATCCACTGTTACTGTTTGGTGAGCTCATGTGTACGTATGCCCTCACAACCTTGATGACAACATACAAATATTTTCTAGGACGAAGAGATTTAGATATTTCTATGTGCTATCATGATACTATGAACAGTAAAATAGATATTAGATACTGATCAAAGAATTTTATTTGTAAACTTGATATCTAATAACCTTCATTAAATATTTTAGATAGTCCCACAAATGTTTTAGCTTTCTATGTACTACTTTAAAAAAAATGGATATTTTATTTATTTACATTTCAAATGTTATCACCTTTCCGGATATTACCCCAAGAAACCCTCTATCCCATACCCCTCCTCCTGCTTCTATGAGGGTTGGCACTCCACTCACTCCTACCCCCCTCCTCGCTTTCCCCTACACTGTGGCATTGAGACTTCACGTACACATGAATTGTGTTTTCCCCATTTAGATCTAATGACCTGCATATGACAAAACGTAAAATTAAGCATTTATTTACAGAAAATACTTAAACCTGAATGATTTATTTAAAATAATGTATCTATTGTGCTAACTAATTGTAAATCTAGTGAGTCCATATTTTGATGTGATTTTACTGGAAGAGGGAAAATATTTAAAAAATCATTATAATTTTAAAACATAATACACCTCCAAGAATAATTAACAAATACATCTCATGGTAATGAGGCCAAGGTTTATATTCATGTGTCTTTATTTTAATTTGGAAATCTAGTATCCCATAAAGAAAATTATATAGCTAAGTTTTTCTATAAAATGAAATAAAAAAAAAAAAGGTACTTCCATGTGAAAGACTTGTTAGGGCTCAAACCTAAGCATGTGGATTTCAACTGACAGCTGTTAGTCCAAAGACTTGAAATATTGGGTGGAAAGGTTGAATGTTTTTTTCATAATCATCTTCTCTGTCTTTCACATCACCCCATAACAAGAATCCATATTTAAAACTTTGAAAGTAAAAAAGTTCCATGAGTAACTTTTCTTCTCACATTGCTCCATCCCTTAATTAGAAAGCTGACTGACAGTATCAATCCTTTGTCAATCCTGGATACACATTCAGAAACTCTGGCAGAAGAACTACAGATATCCGGGTTTTTGTTTGGGGCTGGAAAGTTTTACTTCAGAATGAGAAACATGGCTGATGAAGAGGTTGTAAATAATCCCAGAACATTTCTGCAATAAACAGTTTTATAGGATTCACTGGATAATGGGTATGATTAAAAGTGCTTCATGTGTGTATATAATATATATTCGATAAATAAGTACCTTGCTTTTATTTTTCAATTTAACTGTTCAAGAAAATTCATTAGCGTACAGGAAACTGTAAATTATCATGAAAAAGTATGTTTTTTCTCATCTTTTTGTGCTTTTATGGACCAACTTTTGTCAGAATTCACAAATAGAAATATAATACTGTCAACATATACCATAAAATACTGATTTTACATTTTATATGAACAGATTTAATGTTAACAAGAAAATTATATGAATTCTTATGTTTAATCTTGTATGAAATACAGATATAAATGTTCTGGATACAATTTTAAAATGAATGTTTTTCTAATATTCATATAGCCTGAGGCACTATTGAAGATGGCTTATAAGTTGCTAGGTGATATCTATTGTTCAACTCTTTTCCCTCAATTCTGAATATCTTTAACATGTATAAGATATAAGGCATTTCATATGATTGAACATACCTTATAATTTAAAATTCCAAAGAGCATTTCTAAAAATACATTTAATTAAACAGATTTAAAATAATGGCCTGGGTTGGTGCAAACTGAATAAAGCCATATGCGGAGATGTGGTTAATGGTGGAAAAGTCAAAGGTAACATTTTTATTATCTTCAGACAGATAAATAAGCTTCTTAGTTGACTTACAGTTTTCCTAGTTAATTTTGTGTTTAAGAAAGTCCCAAATTGAAATCATATATTTTACATAAAGACTATTTTGAAACCCTTTAAAGAATTGTGCACTTAGCTATTATGCCTAAATTTAGAGTATAAATATAGTATTTATACCTTTTGTCATTTTCATTGATCTTAACTAACATTCAGAGATTGAATACTTCTCTAAATATCTATTAGTGCCCCTTCATATATGAAATAATATCTTCCTTATTTCCATAAAATAAACATACTTTGATCACTGTGACAAATATGAAAATATGAAATATGAAATAGCTGATATGAAATAGCTGTTATCAAATAGCAAATGTGAAAGAGCTGAGGTTATAGTAGTCTGGTAAAGTGCTTGGCTGCCATTCATTTGAACGAAGGTAAAATTCTCAGTGCTAAGTCTCAACTTCTTCTAAACTCCTGAAGGAACTGTGAAATTTTATTTGTACACTGTGTATTAATTGTAATATTGTTAAAAAGTGGTTAAGATATACTCTGCTTTTACCAATAGTTTTTTTCTCACTGTGTCAAATATCTGATAAAATCAATTTAAAGGAAAGATATCATTGTTTGACAATGTTTAAAAATATGGACTAACAATTCTCTTTGGCTCTTGTGAGTGATGACTTGTTTTTAAAATTTTATTTTTCTTTTTATTAACATTTGCATTATTTGTATTTTGTCAGACATTTATAAATGGCTTATGGAATTTAAATATAGCAACACTGAAAAACTATGTAAAAATAGATTCACATGTGAAGTAAAGTATACTGTATCCTAATAATTCAATACACATTATGAAATTATTTTAAAGAGCAAATAATTACTCATTAAGCTTCTAGATTCTGTTTTTTTTTTCATTTTAATTTTCCTATTTGATTGTTAGGTACATATTAAAAATCCACCTTTATAGTATGTATATTCACAAGTGTATGGGTACATAGATTAATCCATTATTTGTTTAGGGATGCTTAATTAATTTAAATGTAATATTATGCTAAATATTTGTAAATAATAATTTCAGACATGGCTTAGTAATTCAGACATTCAATCAAATTATTAGAAGACAGCATATCACAAAGTATAGTGGCAATGTTTAATGCAGCCAAAGCTACAAATTATCATTTGGCTTCTAAAGATAGGGCAAAAATTTAACTTTACTTGAATAGTCTTTGACTTTAAGCCCAGTAAATATGTATCGAGGTAAAACACTAATGTGCTTAGAGAAATATATTGAATGTTGTAAAATGTTAAGAAAATAATTTTTACTTAAATCTGTTTCCCAAAGTGAATTTATAATGTTAAAAATTGTTTCCTGACACTTCCAGCAACAGACCCAAAGTGGGATCCAGCTCAAGGGGAGGTCCCAAGGCCTGACACTATTACTGAGGCTATTGAGCTCTCACAAAAAGGGACCTGTCATGACTGCCCTCCAAAAAACCCAACAAGCAGTTGAAGGAACCAGATGCAGATATTTGCACCCAACCAATGGACAGAAACTGCTGACCCCTGGGGTAGACTTAGGGAAAAGCTAGAAGAAGCTGAGGAGGAGTGCCACCCTGTAGGACGACCAGCAATCTCAATTAACCTGAATCCCCAAGATATCTCAAACACTGGACCAACAAACAGGGAACATACACTAGCTGATATGAGGACCCAAACACACATACAGCAGAGGACTGGTGGTGGGTCAGAGAAGATGTACCCAACCCTCAAGGGACCGGAGGCCCCAGGGAGTTTAGAGGTCAGATGGGGTGGGGTATAGGGGGCCAGGAAATCCTCCTGGATATGGGGGAGTAGAAAGGAGGTATGGGATGTGGAACAATTGGAGGGTGAATGGGGGAGCAATCTGAAGGGTAAAATAAATAAATAAATAAATAACAACTTAAAATGTAAAAATGTTTCCTTTTTATGTTGAAAATGTTTTAATAGAAGTAGAATTACATTACTTTTCTCTTTCACCCAGCCAGCCACTCCCCTGAACAACTCTCAGTTTTCCTTAATTATATTTCTTACATATACATCTTTGTATGTAATATATAATCTCCTCATTATGATTTTGCTATTGCATATGTATGCTTACAAGTCAAACAGCAAATGTGCACATCATTGGGAGAGTCAACGGATGCATATAGTTCTCTGTCTCAGGATGACACACAAAGTTTTAAGACTGGAAAAATAAATTTCTATGGATATATTAAATATTGTTCTCAATATAGTTCTAGAAAATTAAATTGACATTTTTCTCTGTAAAACATACAAAAGATATTACGTATCATATGCTAATTGTGGTAGAGATTTTAATATTTGTAGGAAAAATATATTGTACATTAATTTAATAATCATTTAAAAATAAAACCATAAGAGACAAACTCCAATGAAAGGAAATGGAATTTCTTAGAATGAAGTTAATGAAAAATATAGAAAAAAAATTAACCCATTAAATTTTATTACAAAAATATCTACAGATTTCTGTATTTCAAAGAAAGCTAAGAGAAGTTCATAGCATATATATAATGATATGAAATAACTAAAATGGAGACTTACAGAAATATTTAAGAAGATGGCAAATTATCATATAATCAATGTGAAGTTACCTATTTGCAAACAAGTATCATAATTAAATATTTGAACAAATAGAGCAGGTTAGTACACACATTTTTTTGCTTTCTACATCATTACCATATTTTCCGTTAAATAAATAGGTTTCTAATCTGATAAATAATAACAATGGTTTACATGAATCAGACAAGACCTTCATAAATAATATTCTAAAATAATTCTCAAAATGATTTTCACCTAATTCTTAGCTCTGAAAAACAATGTCCAAAACCAAAAAAAAAAAAAAAAAAAAAAATCCAATGTTTCATTTTTTTTGTTTTGTTTTGTTTTTCAAGACAATGTTTCTCTGTATATCCCTGGCTGTTCTGGAACTCACTTTGTAGACCAGGCTGGCCTCGAACTCAGAAATCTGCCTGCCTCTGCCTCCTGAGTGATGGGAGTAAAGGCATGCGCCACCACGCCCGGCCCATCATTTCATTTTAAATACAACAAGCTGTATTCCCCACTTAACTGACAAAGAATAAATTTGTCAGTCACAAACGAGTTCTGTCCTACATGAAGTAGTATTCAGATTGTTCCTCTGGACTACCTGTCCTCAGGTGCATTCCTTTATTATTCTATTTCCTCTGACATTTTTGATATCTTAGAGCATTTAGAAATGAAAAAATAAAATATCTGCAAATCTACAAGTCTTCACATTATGAGACCACACAACTTTTGCTTGTGTTTGTAAATAAGACTACTACAACTACTCGTAATAATAATGATAATGATAATAATAATTATGATGATGATGATCATTATCATCATCATCATCATCATCATCATCATAATAATAATAATAATAATAATAATAATAAAATGCTATTCTACATCCTTGGAATTACTGTCACTACATGTGAGAAGTCTTTTCACTGAGCCTTCTAAGGCTATAGAAATAAAAGAAGTGGTAAGAAAATATTGATCTGGCAAATTGCCCTTTATTTAAAAATGATTTTAATATGAATATAGCTTTATAATATGTCATATAAAGATGGCACACAGAGATAAAAATAAAACATCAGAACAAAAATGTTCTTTTCTTTCCTGTGAATAAATTTTCACGTCAGTCAAGTATCTGTCAGTGCAGCTGCAGAGTGAGTGGCATGTCTTAAGTTTATAAAAAAAAAAAAAGGAAGAGTGAGCACAACTAACAAGAATAACTAAAAGAAGAAGTGGTGAATTTGACAGCCTTGATGAGTGAGAAGTCGTCTACCCACAGAATGTATTCACTTAGAATAATGCCTCCAAGCAAGTAAAGAAATAGCAACAAATGACCAATATGATGGAGGGAAGTGTAAACAGACAAGCAGATGCTGATGTTTGAGTTGCTGTGATGAAGGTCAGAGCAGTGGGGATGAGAAATAATCCTTACCTGTGGGGTAGAGCTTCATTATATTTTCTTAATAACTTTTGATAACATTTTTGTATTTCATTGACTAGTTAGGGAAAGTACCCTATTTTACTTTCTCAAAGTATATTTTTGAAATTCATTATGAAACAGGCTACAAAGCCAACCTGGGTTGTGTTATTTCAGTCCTCCATAAATGACTTAAGACAGTACATAACCAATGAGAAAAGGTTTTGTTTTTTCCTTGTGATTTTTTTAATTTAACTCCTGTTTATATTTTACTTTTATTTAAAAATTTGGTTTTAATTTCATTTTTTACCCTTGGATAATAATCAACTGATGGCTCAAGCTGTTCCTTGACCCATTTTCTATCTACATCACCCAGAACAATGATATGTAGCACAGATGCTTAGAACATTTTGGAATGAATGAATGCCATTCATCTTTTCATTTACAAATACGTGAAGTAGATAAGGTGATTTTTGATACATTTCACATTTAAAATGATAGTTAATAATTACAATATTTATATAGTGAGAATGTGAAATTGAGTGCGCATACTGAATATATTTTATTATACAGATTTTAATTTATAAAGATATAAAATTTCATTCTCATATTATAAATGATACTTTAAAAGAGAATAATCACCAAAAAATAAAATAAAAGCCACAGGTCGGGTAAAACTAAAGATATTACTTTCTTTCTATCTATCCTCTTTTTCTTTCTTTTCTTCCTTCCTCTTACTTTCATACTTTTACCTTTCTTATCTTCCTAATCTCTCTCTCTCTCTCTCTCTCTCTCTCTCTCTCTCTCTCTCTCTCTCTCTCTCNTCTCTCTCTCTCTCTCTCTCTCTCTCTCTCTCTCTCTCTCTCTCTCTCTCTCCCTCCCTCTCCCTCTCATCTTTTTCCTACCTTCCATTTCTCTCAATCTAGCTCTCTTTGCCTTTCACTGAGTCTTTTTTATTTGCTTATGCATTCAGATGATAGAAAACTATGAAATATTTTATCTCAGTGTTTTAGGAAGGACAATTAGCCTCACACAGAAGCTGTGTACAGTTGCCTTTTTCCACATATCTTTTCAGTCAGGAATCCATAGGCAGCCTGGAGCACTAATCAAAGATCCGTTGCTTAATAAGAACAATAAATCACATATGCATATCTAGAAGGCAAACAAGAACAACCACAAATAGTAGTGTTTAGTTGTCCCAGTTTCATTGTGAGGGATCTCAGTTCTCAAAACATTCATTAATTATAAATAGGGAAATATCTACTAGATGAACTTTTAAAATAACAGTGGGCAAAGGTAAATTGTAGATCCCACCTCCAGCAGAAAGACAGGGAACTGAGTGTGGGATGGGGTTGCCATCCCACAGTCAAATCTCTGATCTGGAATACTGCAGGGACAAGAACAGAAGAGACTGATGGAAAGGAGGTCCCATGATCGGACCACATTGAGATCCATCTCAAAGGGAGTCTCCAGGCCTGACAATATTACTGATGTGCTAAAAAACAGGAGCCTAGCGTAGCTGCCCTTTGAGAGACTCAAGAAGCAGTTGCTGAGACAGACTCAGATACGTACACTTAATCAGTGGACTAAGGTTGGGGTCCTCTGTCCTTAAATGAGGGAAAGCTTGGACTAAGTTGAGGAGGAGGGTGACCACATAGGAAAATCAGCAGTCTCAATTAACCTGGACCCCCGAGATCTCTCAGACACTGTGCCACTAGCCAGGCAGCACACTATCTGGTCTGAGGCACCCAACACATAGATAGAAAAGGACTGCCTGGTCTGGACTCAGTGAGAGAAGTTACATTTAACCGAGGAGTGTTTTGCAGGTCCCTGGGATTAGAGTGTCCTGACAGGGTGGGGTGGGGAGACTGGGGACATCATCTTGGAGATGGGAGGAGTAATGGGATGAGAAATTGTCTGAAGGCAAACCAAGATTAAAGATAATTATATATATATATATATATATATATATATATATATATGTCAGTGTCATGAAATATAGTTATTAATGAAGAATTATTGTAGATCAAAAGGCAAGAAAATTGTTTATTAAACCATATTCATATTTTATTTACTTTGGAGGACAAGTTTGATATACTTAGTGAAATCTGAGTGATGTTTATATGCTAGACAAGAGAACCACATTGTAACTAAATTTCTGAAAGGATAACTGTATTGTTTGTAGTTTGATTTTATAAAATATATTAATGAATATGCTTTTTCTCTTTGTACCATACACTAAGGTAAAGTTTGAGACAAATGAATACTTTGTTTTTCACTGGTAAAGTGTGGCTATTTGGTAAAAGAAATTACTGGGATGTTTTATATTGCTCTCACTACTTTTTATTAATATATATTTCCATCTTAAATAATAAGAGGAACAAAATTTACAAGTAGAAATAACCCTTTTACTTATAAAATATTATATATCTCTTTCTGTTTTCTAATTATTATATGTCAAATAAGTGGTACTGGTTTGGATATCACTCCATGAAAACAAAACAAAACAAAACAAAACAATTTGACTTGTGTGCAGAGGTTACATTTTTAGAACCTAACCAAAAACATATAATTACATGTGAAATGACTACAGGTTGAGCTATAGTATGCATCAGATTTTCAACTCATCATAATTTGTTAATATTTCACTATAAGACACTATAATTAATACTATAAGACTAGCGTTGGTAATTAAGATACATTTCGATATATTTCTTAATCTTAATTTCCTTTCCTAATTTGGATACATGCTTCTAACATTTTGTAGGTATATGTTAACCTTTCATAAAAATCTCAGGAGGTGAAGAAATTTTGATTATCCCACAAAGCAAGCCAAAGGATGTTAATATATAAGCACATTGTTTCCATATACATAATTAAATAAATTGATTAAAATTATGAAAGTCAGAAACACAACATTTAGTCACAGATTTAGCTCCAGAAAATGTGGTTTAAAATACGATCTAAAAATATGCATGTCCATAAACTTTCTATTCACTGATATGTTTTTAGAACTGTACTTTCAACTTGGAAAGCTGACATCAAAACCATTACAAGACAAAACATTTATTGTAAATGGTTGAAAAGAGAAAATAAAATTATGTCATGCATGACTTAAGAAGGCACTATCCAATCTACTAACGCAAGTAATTCATGTGAAAAATTAGACTTTAAGCTAATGTATTTTAGATTTCTTAACACATTCAGAATCTCCATCTAGTTATACATATGCCAACCAAGTCATACTTCCATGAAAAGAAAATATACTTACCAAAGGAATAGACCCTTATATAAATTTAGGAGGAGGAGACCATAGAGCTTAACTAATTCTTGCCTTACAGGGAGTGTTTCAAGCACTTGCATTGTACTGGTAGCCTTTGATCTCCTATGAAATTTATATTCATAGCAGTCTAACACAGAAGAGAGTGAATAACGTGAAAACATAAAGGACAATGGCCTCTAGGGAAGCGTACGGATACAGCTGTATTTTAATATCATTTTTCTACATAACAACAGTAATAACGTCCTGGATTTCAATTTCTTTTTTGCATTCAAGTGCCTCAAAGAACCCGGCAAAGTCAGAGAAGCCTGCCAGCCATGTAAGTTAGTGAAATATGATTACCTATTTTACAGGGAGCTAAATCAATGCATGGTAAAATGTAGAGATTATTCCAAAGCAAACTATTCTTTACCAGTTGCAAGCATTTTAGTTACTACTAGTTATGTCCAAAGGGTAAATGTCTCTGGAAATATCTGTGAAACCCAGGTCATAGGAAAAACAATGTCTCTTACTTCTTGAAGGAAAAGCTGAGGAGACATTGAAGAAAGAACTCTTAAAATTCATGTTTGTCTCTATTTATTTCAAGAACCAGATATTAGAATTTATGGAATGCTTCAGAGTTGGACATGGACATATAATTTTGTTGTCCCTTCTAATTTCAATAAAAACACAGTGATGATAGCTAAAATGGTGAAAAAAAAGGGGGGGACAGAATGAAACTATGTTATACTTCAGGACAAAACAATATGCATAAAACCCAAAGAAAAATTGAAAAAATGGTAAAGTATCTCATGATGGAATAGCATGAATATATAGAATATATATATGTTCATATGTCTGTATACATATGTACAAAAATGTACATATACGTGTATTCACATACACATACTTTCACTCTAATTTCCTTCAGAAAAGAGCAGGCCCCCAAGATATGACAGTAATATAATAAGGTACTATAATACAAGGAAATGCCCTCAAATTCAGACTGCACAAGGCAATCCAAGAGAAGGAAAAGAGACCCAAGAACAGAGTCAGAGACATGGCTGTTCCCCCCAGGAGGAGTCCCAATACTCCAAGGTAAGGGACACATCACACACGCAGAGGAGCTGGTACAGAACATTCTAACAGTGCTTGCTGCTTCTGTGTCTGGGACATATAAGCCCAGCTTAGTTGAGTCAGTGGGCTATGTGCTCTTGGTGACTTCCATCCTCTCTGAATCCTAGAGTATTTCCTCCCCCTCTTCTGAGAGGTTTTCTAATCTCCTATTGGAGGGATCCATTGGAGACCTCCAATTTAGTCTTTCTCTCTGTACAATGCTTGGCTATGGGACTCTGCATGGGTTCCCATTTGCTGCTGCCAGAAGCTACTCTGATGATGACTGGAAAAGGTATTGATTTACTAGATAACAGAATATCCTTACAAAATTTTTATTTTGCCAGTCTTATTTTATTTTAACTATGGTTCCTGACTACTTTGAAATTCCATTTTTTATCTTTTATTTATTTTTTTCCAGATTTTATTCCCAACACCCTCTGTCCATATCCCATACTTCCTCCCCTCCCCCATCTCCACAAGGATGGCATCCCCACCTCCCACCCAACTAGACCTCTAAACTCCCTGGGGTCTCCAGACTCTTGAGGGTTAGGTGTATCTTCTCTGACTGAACCCAGATCAGGCTATATATATGTTGGGGGCCTCATAGCAGCTGGTGTATGCTGCCTGAGATTCTATTTTAAACCTGTTAGAATGGCCTACAGTGAATAACAAAATGACTGTTCATGCTGGCAAGGATATGAAGGGGAACACTCATCCATTGTTGGTGGAAGTGTAAACTTGTATAGGCACAGTGGAAATCAGTATGGTGGTTCTTTAGAAAATTAGGAACAGATATACACTCCTGTACATACACCCAAACGGTGCTCCATCCTAGCACAGTGACGTTTATTCAACGATGTTTGTTGCAACATTATTCAGAATAGTCAGAAACTGGAAACAATCTAGAAAGACCTCAACTAAATAATGGATTTTTTAAAATGTTCATTTACAAAATGGTGTGCTTTCTGTTAAAAAATGATATCATTAAATTTTAAGCAAATGGAAGGAACTTTAAAATTATTCTCCTGAGTGAAATAACTGAAACTCATAAAGACAATACATTATGTACTCACTCACGTAGCTAAACAGATTTATATTATAAAAAAGAAAATAGTCTTTTCACATGGACTCTTTGATTTTAAAACAAACTTCCACAATGAAGCTCATAAAAGAGAAGCAAATTATGTAGCAGAAGATGGCCTAGTCAGCCATCATTGGGAGGAGCGGCCCCTTGGTCTTGCAACCTTTATATGCCCAGTACAGGGGAACACTAGGGCCAAGGAGTGTGAGTGGGTAGGAAGGGGAGCAGAGGGGGGGAGAAGGGTATAGGGGACTTTGGGGATAGGTTTGGGGATAGGATTTGAAATGTAAATGAAGTAAATACCTACTAAAAATTGAAAAAAAAGAAGCAAATTTTAAGAAATAATTACCATATTTTCTTCAATTTGTATATAACCTAAATATAATATATTATCCCTGGAAGTTTTTATAAAGAAAACCTTCTGAATATTCATATCAATTGAAATAAGTTAATTTGTGCTTCATGACAACTTTATAATTTACAACTGTAGTCAATGATATGCAACATTTAATGACTTTTGTTTTTTTTAATATTTTTAAATTATGATGTATTAAAATTGATTAAAATCAGTATTAAGATCTTAAGTGTTATAGTTTTGCCCATTATTTTAATATTTTATAAATAAAAATGTTTGTTTGATGGATTGATCTTAGTAGTTCATGGGAGAAAACTACCAATATCAAGAGAATAGCTTAATTTAATTACACAGTTTATTTTAATATTAGTTTATTCCCAAAGAACTTTTAATAGATTTCAAAATTCCTAATAAAAACATTAAAATAATTTTTCTGTTTAAGACTAAACTTTTGATGCCATTATCTTTAATTTCACAATAAAGTGTACCTTTTCCTGTTCCTATGACTAGGCTAGAAATCTTAGGAGTGTCCCTATTTTTTCAGTCTAACTGGTAGTTACCATTCAATCTCTCAAACACCACCTTTCTTACTTTGGAAATACAGTGGATAGCCAGTGATCTTTAGAGAACTCCAAAGTAAGCAAGACACTCTTTTGACAGTGGTTCAGGGATCCATAACTTATCAGTATTGTATACATGATTATTTCTTCATTGTGATTTATGGAACTGAAAGACAGAAAACTGTACAGGAAGATAAACCTATATCCATTCAGGATGTGATATGGGATTGTAGTAATTTCTTCACTTTCAGGTTCTTATATTGATCCTTTGAGTTGTTAAAAGTATTCTTATTTTCCCTGATTCTTTAAATAAACTTTTTACATATTCTGATATATAAATACAGCATAAAATATCATATATAAGTATGTAATATATTTTTAAATTATACTTTACATGTGTGTTTATGTATGAGCGTTTTGGGTCATGAACCCTGAGTGGGATACCCAATGGTGATAAGAGGTCTTCAGGAAGAGGACAGAGGGAAATGGTAATAAAAAACTTGTGACAGAAAAGTGGAAAGAGAATATTAAGGGTAAGGAAGCTTACAAACAATGAATGTAGTGGAGTCCAGGAGAGTTGAGAAAGAATTCTATAAAACACCATAATTAAATCCTTGTGTTAAGCAACCAAAATATAGAGAGATGAGGAAAGAGAATGGAAGCTGTTACAAATTTGAGTATGGTTTTAGGTTATTGGCCTGTCATTTTATTTGTTATTTTTTATGCTTAGAGGAGCTAATTCTTCTTTTTACTTATATGATTACTGTTTCATAATCATGTCTAACTTTTTTCTCCTATTGCTGTTATAAAATAACCTGACAAAAGAATTTTGAGTTACAAATGTTTATTTGACTCAGAACATTATGATATGGTCCATCTTGGTACAAAATCATTGTTGCAGTTCGTTTAAGCAACTGAACTCTCACAATAAAGAGCAGGGAGTAATGGATCATTGTGAGTATTATAGTGCTCAAATCAGTTCCTCAACTCTGAAGCAATCCAGGGTCTCCTGAACATAATACCACCCAAAATGAACAAGTCATCCAGCTAATTTCTCACAGATTTGTCCATAAAAACAGCCTAATGTGGACCATAAGACATCTTTCTGAGGTAAACACAATTTTTCAAGTGGACAAATAAACTATGTGTATTAATTTCAAGAAGAACATATGAAGGAACAAATATTTCAACTTTCTAGTGCCTCATATTCTTCTATCATTTTATTATGTTATTATGAATTATTATTATTGCTTTGAACCAAAATATGTTCCTGATAATCAAGAGGTACATTCTTGTGAAGTCCCAAACAACTGTTGTAAGAGTAACCAACTGCAATAGAATTGGATTTAAGGCTTTCTCTATATCAAGAAATTAATCACTGATACTGTAATCCTGGGCTCTTAGCTGTATGGTACGACCTTGACCATAAGGAGCAATACTTATGTTTCTGTAAATTACCATGAGAACAAGTAACTTAAATTTTTTTTGAGTTCATACTCGGAAACAAATGATACCATCATCCTTAATAAAAGAAGCACTTTTGTTCTTTAAATAGTGGTGAAGTAAGATTCTCCCTGATCAATTAACTAAGAGTAATCCAGGATGCAACTTGAGACAATGTGATGCATCCTAATGGTCAGGAAGCACGATACAGGAGGAATCAGACACATATAAATGCTGAGAAATATAGAGAAGGGCTGTAAAACATCCTCAACCTGGTTATAACACAATTGCAAGTGTTAACTGATAGTAGCTGATAGTTCCCACCTACTGGAGAAGGAATACCCTCATGACAACAGGCATAGATGGCAGTGAGACTCTTACTGCAGAACTAAGGCCTACTGATAGGCTATGAGAGATCGGAGGCCATCAGTTGTTAATATGTATCAACAGATGACCCCATATGACTTAAATAAGTAGCTTTAAAGCAATAGTCACACAGATTATCCTATTTCCACTCATGGTCATGATGATCCTATAATGGCATTAACTCAACTCAGAAAACAATTAATAATTATAATAATACTGAAAGAGCATGAATTGGGGGTGAGGATCTTGGAAGTTCACTGGAGAGTTGGAGGGAGGATTGAAGAGTTAGGCAAGACAAAGATGATGAATAGATAAGTGAAATTCTCAAAAATTAAAAAAGAACTTGAAGAATATTTGATGTTGAAAAGAAAAGTAATCTGAGCATGGGATTTATAGTGAAGACTGAGGTATGACAGGAAGGAAGAACTATAAGAAAGGATATAGGGAGAAAGTAAATATAATACATTTTATACATTTGTTAAATGAACTGAAATATAAATATTAAATCTGAAATTTGAAATTTACAGATTTTAATTTAGTAAACCTTTACCTAAGAAAGAAATTTTAAATATTAAGTTATTTTCTACATTCCATATTCTATATCCTGCCCCCCCCCATCCACCCTCCAATTGCTCCACATCTCACACCTTCTCCACAACCTTCTGTTTCCAAGTGGATGGCCCCACCCCCCCACCCCACCTGACCTCTAAACACCCTGGGGCCTCCAGTCTTTTGAGGGTTAGATACATCTTCTCTGAATGAACACAGACCTGGAAGTCCTTTACTGTATGTGTGTTGGGGTTCTCATATCAGCTGATATATGCTGTCTGTTTGGTGGTCCAGTGTCTAAGAGATGTCAGGGGTCCAGATTTATTGAGAATGCTGGTCCTCCTACAGGATCACCCTTCTCTTCAGCTTCTTTTAGCCTTTCCTAACTCAACAACAGGGGTCAGCTGCCTCTGTGCATTGGTTGGGTGCAAATATCTGCATCTGTGAAATTTTATAATATATTGGTATGCTATAGGATAAATGTGAAGAATATTTCAGTGAGGAAGACAATAAATTCTAAACTACCTATAAATCTTTAAATGTGAAATATTTAAAACATTTGTTGGCAAAAGATGAATATGTTTTTATAATATGTTTTCAGTTTCTTTTAAAAAGTCACAAAAGAACAATGTACTGGACTGGCTAATTTTGTGTCAACTTGACACAGCTGGAGTTATCACAGAGAAAGGAGCTTCAGTTGGGGAAATGCCTCCATGAGATCCAGCTGCAGGGCATTTTCTCAATTAGTGACCAAGCAGGGAGGGCCCCTTGTGGGTGGGACAATCTCTGGTCGGGTAGTCTTGGGTTCTATAAGAGAGCAGGCTGAGCAAGCCAGGGGAAGCAAGCCAGTAAAGAACATCCCTCCATGGCCTCTGCATCAGGTCCTGCTTTCTGAGCTGCTTAAGTTCCAGTCCTGCATCCTTTGGTGATCAAGAGCAGTATGGAAATGTAAGCCCAATAAACCCTTTCCTCCTCAATTTGCTTCTTGGTCATGATGTTTGTGCAGGAATAGAAACCCTGACTAAGACAAACAGTATCAGAAAATAAATCATAGTAATTATGATGGCTAGATTTGTATTTGATATTTAAAGAAATAGCAATATTTTTGACAGTAATAGTCATGATTTCAAGTAGAATTTTGTAAAAATATCTATGATATATTCAGTTCATTGGGTTGAAGAAGAAAATAATTTCTTTTTATCTGTTTGGTTATGATTTTATAGACACAGGTATAAATAATTTAGAACAGAATCATATGGCATTTTTCAATTCATTTTAAGAATATGTCTTGATTTGTTTTTTTACTTCAATTTTAATTATATAACTGACTATTTAATATTTATTGTTATTTATATTTTTTATTTAGCAAAATTAGTATAATAGAAATATTTTTCATGATTAATGTTTTGTGCAATTTTCTGTGTAGTTGTTTTCATAACAATTTTACTTACATTTGTTCATTATTTGTATTTTATAAATGAATTTTAGGAGGAGATAAAATGACATTGGTGCATGTTCTAATATTTTTGGGTAAATTTAAGTTTTGTTCTAATTTGTTTGGAGGAGATTTTTGGACTAAGGTCTAAAATCTTTTTGTAGTTAAAACTATGTTAGAAAGAAAATTTATTTATCATATAAAATTAACTTTTTAAAGTTTAATTTGAATATCTCATCATAAAATAATTACTAGTAACACACTCTTATAATCGTTTTCTGTTCTTGAAAACTGAAATTACTTAGTTTAACTCTGTTTCTCTTTATTATTCAATTCAGGCTCCAAGTCTCATTTATTTTTGTCTTCAAGGTTTTTTTTTTTTATTTTTATATTACATGCCTAATTTAATTTTGATTCTTGCTTATTAAAACCCTCACTCAATTATGTCAACTATTTACTATCATTACCATTATTGACTTCCATACTATTTGTTTTGTACATTAATATTTCTTACTATTCAAATCGAATAACACTAAAGGGTAGTCATTACATATTTATGAGTGACACTGTGTACAAACTAATTAAATCATTAATACTTCCATCATCACAAAAGCATGTGTTACCTTATTCTGACATTTCTATTTTAAAAATTCTGTAAATTATATAGAGACTTTTAAGATCACAAATTAATAGATATGTGTACACACACACATATGTATATGTGTATGTGTATGTATATGTGTATGTATATGTATGTACACTTTCATACATATATTTGCCCTCAAAATTATATATAGGAATATTACCACAAAAGGTAATTTCAAACAAAATGTGGCCCTCCTTTGTCAGAGTGAATGTGTTTCAATCTTTCCAGCTGATCCAGTTCATGGCTGGATATTACAGTCCCTAACATACATGATTCTCATATCTACACAGCTACAAATGACTTGTACATTATTAGCATATACTCAACAAAAGGGTATGCATCCCAGACAGGGCACTTTAAAGTGGGAGAAGATTAACACTAACTGGAAATTTATAATTCTTTATTTCATGAATATTACAGTGAGTATTGTTTTTCTGATAAATGAATAACAAAATTCTACGAAGAAAAGTATCAAACCCTAGTGTAATATTCCATATTATATTTCTTTCAGATTCATTGACAAATATCCTCATATATGTGACAATGATTTTTTGAAGTCATTGTACTGTCCTGTTTAAAACTGTGAATTTGAGCCTGAAGTCTTTCTTACATTACCCCACTGGTCATAAAAATTAATTGTGAATTCACTTGTGTTCACTGAATATTTTCTTTCTAAATTCACTTGTTTCATCAACATGCAGTTTGATATTTTATCCTTCAGCTTCCATCATTTTCTTCATCTGTTGGTATTCTGAGGTATTTTATGATGTGAATATTGATTCATACTAGTGTATTATCTACATGCCTAATTATTCTCACAGGTGGGGTACCGTCTCACACATTTGAGATCCATAATTAGCTAGTGAGCATCTACTGAATAGAAAGCTATCATAGTAATTTGCTGAAACAACTGAGTCAACCATTTTTAAATGAGTTAATGGAATATATTAATACCAAATGATTGGAAACTGAAAAACCACAAAAGATATCTGTAGAATTCTCTTACTACTTATAGACACTAATCTAAATGATCAATTGGTGAACTTTTAAATATTTAAAGATACCATACTATGTACTTTAGCATTTTATAATTTCTATGAAATTAAAATGATTATTTAAATTAATAATATTTGCTAATTAAAATGAAAAAAAATCTAATCTAAATTTAATTTACAATGTTCCCCTAAACCCATGACTTTTTTATATCACCCTTCACCTGCAGTGATTTAACATTGAAACAGCCATGCAGATTTAATTATGCGTTGGCTCCTAAGGGATGCACTCATATATCAGTTTTCATCTCTCATGGACAGATCATTTTCAGTTAAGTTACAAACCCCTGAAAATCAATTTTTAATGGAAATACTCACACAGCCTTAACTGTAAGAGAGCAAAAATACAGGTATAATACCAAGTGGCAGGTTATTAACTATAACTTCAATTTTATGTTCATTTGACACAAGACTATGTCAGCCATAAATAAGTAAGCATTTACCACGCACTTCACACTTAACAAGAGATTACCCCTGAAGGAAAGTTTTAGTGGTTCTTGCACTGAGCCCATGGGGACTCTGAAGGATTTTCCGATCTGCTTAGGAAGAAGGCACTGAACCAAAAAGAATGTGCTAAAATAATGTTTAAATTCTAATGAGAAGCCCATCAAAGAAGGAAGTGTAGAGTTTATGTGAGTGTCCACTATCATGTGTAGCAGTAAACAGAGAAAAAGTTTTAAAAAAATAAACTCTCTTTTATCAAAAAAATTAGTCACAACACTGGATGATACTTAAACACTATGACACCTTTATTTATCTTTATATCTGTATCTATATAGCTTAAGAAATTATATCTGTATCTTTTTTGAGATACTCATTTCAATTAGTTTTTAATATGCTGAAGGCCAAATTAGCATGCCTTGCTATTACCTAAAGTTTATCACCCATAATGACAATTGCAAATGACATGGATCTTCTGCAACATTATAATTACCTTTTATGTGGTTTTGAAAAATACCCAATTTTCAATTTCAATATTTAACAGTTGGAAAAAATGAGAAATTACTATCATAACTTTTACAAAATAAGATGACTATGATTATGAAACTTTATTTAAAAAATAAACTGTATTCCCATAAATTACTTTAATAATTAATTTTGTCATTAGTTTAAACTCTATATGTAAATTAAATCTTCTTTGAGTTATACCTTGCCTGGAATAGTTACTGATATTCATTGATTTTTAGACTTAATAGTTAAGCAAATAAAATACTATATTTCAATTAAAATATGGCACAAAAATGAACTACCACCCAAATATTGATGATGTAACATAGAAATTGTGAACTCTATTATGTCCTTACTATGTTCTTCTATAGACTTATACTTTATGAATATTTTTAAATAACTTTGAAGATTATAATATAATTACAATTTTCTGCCTTCTCTTTTAACACTCCAAATGCTCCCAGTTATGCCTCTCTATTCTCCATTAAATTCATAGCCTCATTTTCATTACTCATTATTAATACTTACATCTATAGGATGTACATATACACATGTATGTATATATTTCTATATACAATCTCTTAAGTTTATATATGCAGTATGTTTTTAAAGCTGACTCTGGTACCAAACAATTAATTGTTGTGTTCTTACCTGGGCAAGGCCACGTCTTTGGCTTCCAGGCTGCCTCAGTTACTATTTTAGTTAGGGTTTTACTGCTGAGAACGGACACCATGGCTAAGGTAACTCTTATACAGGACAGCATTTAATTGGGGCTGGCTTACTGGTTCAGAGGTTCAGTCTATTTCCATCATGGTTGGAGCATGGCAGCATCCAGGCAGACATGGTGTAGGCAGAGCCAAAAGTTCTACATCTACATCTAGCATCTGAAGGCTGCTAGCAGAATACTGACTCCCAGGCAACTAGGATGAGGATCTTCAAGCACCCACACTGTCTCACATACTCCAAGAAGGTCACACCTCCAAATAATGCCACTCCCTGGGCCAAGAATATACCAACCATCACAGTTACTCAGTTGCTTTGTTGTTTTTGTTGAGTTGAGGATCCATGGGCTTTTCTCTATCCAATTTGCCATGCCTATCGGTGTTATCCTTAGTGATTGAAATTGAACTTTAACTTTACATTTGGGCAGTCCTGTTGATGAAACGTCCTGGTATAGGTTTATATATTACTAGAAATCTGCTATTCAGTAAATAATATGTAAAATATAGTAAATCTCTTACAGAATTTTAAGTTTATTTACATTGCAAATGTTGTCCCCCATACCAGTCTCTGATCCACAAGCTCCCCACCCCATCTTCCTTTCAGTTTTCCTCTAAGAGGATAATCCTTACCCATCAATGCAATCCTGTCTCACCCCTCTAGCATCCTCCCACCCTGGAGCATCAAGCCACCACAGGACCAAGCACATCCCCTCCCATTTATTTCAGATAAGGCAGTCCTCTGCTACATATGTAGCTGGTGCCATAGGCGCCTCCATGGGTACTCTTTGGTTGGTGGTTTAATTCCTGAGAGCTCTGAGGGGTCCAGTTAGTTGATATTGTTGTTCTTTATGGGGTTGCAATCCCTTCAGCTCCATCAGTCCTTCCCCAAACTATTCCATTGGAGTCCTCCTCCTCAGTCCAATAGTTGCCTATATCTGCATCTGTCTTAGGTGCTGACTAAGTCTCTCAGAAGACAGTTATATCATGCTCCTATCTGAAAATCCTTCATGGCATCAGTAATAGTGTCCATGTTTTGTGTCTGCAGATGTGATGGATCACAAAGTAGTGCAGTCTCTGGATGGCCTTTCATTCAGTCTCTGCTCCATTTTTTGTCCCTGCATTTTATTTAGACAGGAACAGTTCTGGGTTAAAGATTTTCAGATTGGTGAATGGCCCCATTCCACAACTCAGGGATATGTCTAACTACTAGAGGTGATATCTTCAGGTTCTAGCTCCCCACTGTTGGGTATTTAGCTGCCATCCCCATTGGATCCTGAGAACATTTTCCATCCTGGAATATAGAATTTTATAGTGGTTATCCCCATATCCCCATATCCCTTGCTACATATTTCTATTCATTTTCCTGTCCCTCTGGATTTCTTTCCTGTTTCTCCTTTACCTGATCCTGAACCCCCCTTCCCCTCACCCTTCTCCTCCTCCACCAAGGTCCCTTCCCCCCTCTTCCCCCATGATTATTTCTTCCCTCTTATGAGTGGGATTGTAGCATCAAGATATTGGCCTTCCTTCTTGTTAAGCTTCATTTTGTCTCTGTGTCGCATTGTGGATATTTTGAGCTTTTTGGCTAATATTCACCTATCAGTGACTACATACCATATATGTCCTTTTGAGTCTGAGTTACCTCACTAAGGATGATATTTTTTAGTTCCATCCATTTACCTGCAAAATTCATGAAATTTTTCTTTTTAATAGATGTGTAGTATGCCATTGTAAAAATGCACCACATTTTCTGTATCTGTCCTTCTTCTAAAGGACATATGGGTTGTTTTCAGCTTCAAGGTATTATAAATAAGGCATCTCAGTATCTGAGATATCTCAGGGACCTATCTTAGTTGAGACTAGTCATCTTCTATGGCATTGCCCTCCTTCTCAGTTTCTTTAAGTCTTTCCCTAATCGAACCACACAGGTCCCTGACTTCAGTCAAATGGTGGGGTGTACATATCTGCATCTGTTTCATTCAAGTGCTTGTTGGGTCTGTCAGTTTCAGTCAACGGCTCATTGGGTCTCACAGAGGACAGCCATGCTAGACTACTATCTGTAAGCACATCGTAGCATCAGTAATAGTGTCAGGACTTGCAGTTTCCCCTTACGCTGTAACTCACTTTGGGCCAGTCACTGGACTCCATTCATAACAGCCACAAATAGTATAAAATATCTTGATGTAACTCTTACCAAGCAAGGGAAAATTCTATATGACAAGAACTATAAATCCCCGAAAAGGGAATTAAAGAAGACCTTAGAAGATAGAAAGATGACCCATACTCATGGACTTGTAAGAATAACATAGTAAAAGTGGCCATCATTCCAAAAGCAATCAACAAATTTAATGCAATCATGATCAAAATTACAACACAATCCTTCACAGACATGGAAATAGTAATTCCCAACTTCATATGGAAACAACAACAACAACAAAAGCAACAACAATAACAACAACAAAACAGGATAAACACAACAATTCTCAGCAATAAAAGAACTTTTGGGGGAATCACCATTCCTATCATCAAGCTTTACTACAGAGCAGACACATGGTATTGGTACAGAAACAGACAGAATGATCAACGGAATAGAATCAAAGACTCAGAAGTAACCCCACACACCTATGTATTCTCGTTAGTTGACAGAGAAGCCAAAAACATACAATATAAAAAAGAAGACATCTTCAATAAATGGTGCTAGTCTAACTGGTCTTCTCTATGTAGACAAATGAAAGTAGATCTATATTTGTCACACTGCAAAAAGCTCAAGTCCAAGTGGGTCAAGGACCTCAGCACAAAAGCAGAAACACTGAATCTAATAGAAGAGAATGTGAGAAAGAACCTTGAACTCTTTGGCACAGGGGATATTTCCTGAAGAGAACACCAATGGCTCAGGTTATGAGATGAACAACGGATAAATAGGACCTCATGATACTGAAAAGCTTCTGTAAGGCTAAAGACATCATCAACAGGATGAATTGGCAACCTCTTCACTAACCCTCCATCTGACAGTGGGTTAATATCCAAAATACATAAAGAACTCAAGAAGTTAACCTTCAAAAAAACCAAATAACCCAATTAAAAAATAAGGTACAGAGCTAAAAAGATAATTCAAAACAGAAGAATCTCGAATGGTCAAGAAGTACTTAACAAAATATTCAAAGTCCTTAGTAACAAAGAAATGAAAGTCAAAATGACCGTTAGATTTTTCACACAAATTAGAATGGCTAAGATGAAAAACTCAGGAGGCAAAGATGCAGGCAAGGATGTGGAGAAAGAGGAACACTCCTCCGGTGCTGGTGGGATTGCAAAGTGGTACTACTCTGAAAACCAATCTGGTGTTTCCTGGGAAAATTAGAAGTAGTTCTACCTGAGGACATAGCTATACCACTATTGGGCATACACCCAAAAGATGCTCCACCATATAAAAAGGATATATGCATGTTCATAGCAGCCTTATCTATGATAGCCAGAAGCTGAAAACAACACAGATGCCCCTCAAACGAAGAATGAATGCAGAAAATGTGGCTCATTTGCATAATGGAATACTATTAAACTGTTATAAATGAGAACATCATGAATTTGGCAGGCAAATGGATGGGATTAGAAAATATCATCTTGAGTGTGGTAACTCGGACCCCAAAGGTCATACATGGTATGTACTCACAGATATTAGCCAAAAGGTACAAAATACCTAGGACACAACCCAGAGATCTTAAGAAGTACAACAAATAGAAAAACTTAAATGAGGATATTTCAATTCAACTTAGAAGGGGGAAAGGAAGTAATTAAGGGAGGCAGAGGGAGGGAAGGACCTGGGTTGAAGAGATATGGGGAAGGGGAAAAAGGAAACAGGATCAGGTATATTTCATTTCTTATGTTACAAATGTTTGTTTTTTGAAAGGAAATATTGAAGTTTGTTCAGTTATAAACATTTGAATAGAAGATTTTCTTTTATTTTTGGTAGCTATGTCTTATATCTAGAATTGCTTCTAATATACAACAAAGGCTGATTAATGTTTGTTAAATGAAAATTACTTTCCTATATCAAGTACAAGTGTTGCTCAATAAAGCATTTTTGAAAATTCAGTCTTGTCCATACTTTCCAGATGGAAACCAGAACTACTTAATCTTACTGACACATTTCTAACTAGAACTTCTAGTTGCTTGAGGCTCAACTCAAGATCCCCTGACTTTCCAGTGTAATGTGAGTTAATCTTTACTGCCAATTTTATTTGAGTCTGAAAATGATTTTTTGCAACATTTATCACTGTTTTATCAAAGCAATATACTATGTGACTAAAAGACGGATATCAGTAGTTAATACTTTAAAGTGTACTTTTGTTTATTTTATATTTAAAATAATTAAGATGTAGAGAATTGAATTTATTTCAGTAATTTTATTTTAATCTAAAGACTTTTCCTTTTCAAACAAATGTGAGACTTTAATGAAAAAATTAAAAAGACAATCTTCAGGAAACAAAAATATGATCTCCAAACCACAATTTTATTTTTAACATTGCTTTAAATGACATAATTTGCAGATGTGATCTGTATTAATCTAATGTTGTGTTTTCCATGCATAATAGAATAATATACTATTGTTATGTTACTGCTCTTCTGCTTCATCCACTATACCTAAGGCTTGTGTATTCAGTAAGATTTTCTTCTTAATAAATCACTGTCTAGATATTATACATTAACTACTACACCCTCAAAATTATATGAAGTTCTTTTACATCCATTTCATGTCTTGTACACAAGACAATGAAATTTGAAATAACACAAATAAAGGCTTAAAGCCTGATGTCATCTAACAATTCTGTCTCTCACAACCTTTTCACCATTCTTCTGAGACAATTCCTGATTCTGGGGATAAGGATATGATAAGTTCCTTTGTTTCAGAATGATCACTCCAAGGTGTTTTACTCTCTGGACAATGGCAAGCTGAGGGTCTCTGTGTTAATTGTAATTTACCACAAGGGGATTCTCTGATGAATGTAGACAGATGCCTTGAGCTATGTGTAAAACAATAAATCACTAGGAAACCACCTTTTCCCCATTAGAAATAATATGGAAATTGCACATATAAGCTCACACCAGTTGTGACTGAATGAATGTTCAAGACTAGCACAAACCATGCCAGACAAATTCACAGTATGGAGCTCCATGGAATCACACCATTAGCTATGGACCTATTGGCATTTGATAGCTGGAGCTCTGTTTACAGTTTCAAATGATGTGACGCCTGCCACCATCCAGGACAGATAGCACATTCTAGACTGTCAGTGAGAACAGGAGGAGGAAGAGAAGGGGGAGGAAGAGGAGAAAATGCAAAGTTGGGGGTTAAACAGAAGTGTGGTTGGAGAGTGGGATGAGTAGAGAGATAGGAGCAGAGTTAGTATGTTCAAAGTACATTGTATATTTTGTGGGCAAATGGATGGAACTAGAAAATATCCTGAGTGAGGTAACTCAGACCCAAAAGGACACGCATGATATGTACTCAATAGTAAGTGGATTTTAGAGAAAGAAAGAAAGAAAGAAAGAAAGAAAGAAAGAAAGAAAGAAAGAAAGAAAGAAAGACCCATATAGAATATACAAGATTCAGTCCACAGAATTCAAAAGTCTCAGCAAACTGAAGCACCCAAGTGTAGATGCCTCAGTCCTAATTGGGAAAGAGAAGAAAGCAATCACAGGAGGGAAGGACTTGGGAGGGAATGCGGACTGGGTGGAGGGCAAGGGGCAGAGAGGGGAACCTGATCTGGTATTGGGTGAGGAAAAAGGACTGAAGCCCTTAGGGCCAGCAGAAAGAATGTAAACAGGCAACCTCAGGAAATAAGAGGTGGCAGTACCCCCATCCCCCAGAATGCACCAGAGACCTGGGAGTGAGAGACTCCCAGGACTCATAGGGAGGAACCTTAGATGAAATGCCTGAGAGTAGGGAGAGGGACTTTATAGACCCCACCTCTAGCAGGAAGACAGGGCATCAAGTGAGGGCTGGGGTTGCCATTCCACAGTCACCTTTCTGACCCATAATTGTTTCTGTCTGAAAGAATTACAGGGATGGAAATGGAGAGGAGCCTGAGGAAAAGAAGGTCCAGCAACAGGCCCAAAGTGGGATCCAGCTCAACGGGAGGCTCCAAGGCCTGACACTATTACTGAGGCTATGGAATGCTCACAAAAAGGGATCTAACTTGACTGCCCTCCAAAAGACCCAACAATCAGCTGAAAGAGTCAGATACAGTTATTTGCACCCAACCAATTGACAGAAGCTGCTGACTCCTGCTGTTGAAGTAGGGAACGCTGAAAGAAGCTGAAGGGGAGGGTGACCCTGTAGGAGGACCAGCAGTCTCAATTAATCTGGACCTCTGAGATCTCTCAAACACTGGACCACTAAACAGACAACATACACCAGCTGATATGAGGCCCCCAACACACATACAGTGGAGGACTTCCAGGTCTGTGTTCAGAGATGATGCACCTAACTCTCAAGAGACAGGAGGCTCCAGGGTGTTTAGAGGTCAAGTAGAGTCAGGGTAGGGGCATCTACATGGAGCTGGGGTGGGGTGGCAAGGAGGTATGGGATGTGGAGCAGTGGGATCATGGATGGGGAGGGGCAGGGAATGGAATATGAGTGTAAAAAATGAATTACAAATAAAATTAAATTAAAAAAGAAAAAATAAAATATTCATTTCAGATTGTTAAAACAATCTCAAAGATTTAATAATATATTTAAAAAATAATCTTAAACTTTGTTGTCAATGTGGAATAGCAAGATGTGTGATTCACTCCTCAGTGGAATTATAATTTCTTGCTAAATTTAATAATTTAAATAAGAAAAATTAAGTAAAAATTAAGCACATCATAGCATCAGTAATAGTGCCAGGTCTTGGTGACTGTCCCTCTCCCTCCACCCCTGAGATGGATCTGAACTTGGTCTGGTCACTGGATTACCTTTCCCTCAGTCTCTTCTCCATTTTGCCCCTGCAGTTCTTTTAGACAGGAACAATTCTGGGTCAAAAAATTTAACTGTGGGTTTATAATTCTGTCCCTCCACTCGAGGCCCTGTGGATTTACTGGAGGCAGACTCTTCGACTCCCCTCTCCCACTTTGGGCATTTTGGCTAGGGTCACCCTCATTGAGTTCTGAGAGTGTCTCACTTTCTAGAGTGTCCTCTCCCCTCCCACCACAACGAAGCTTCATAATATCTGAAGGGAAGCCTAATTCTCCAGAGACTTGAGGCCCAGAAAGGGTGGAGATCTGGTAGGGGAGCGTCCCCTCAGAGACAGGGGTGAATAAGGAATGAGGGGATGAACTGAGCAAGGAGGGACTGGGAGGGAGGCAATGGTTGGATTATAAATAAATAATAATATAAATAAAAATGCATTAATTAATAGAAATACTGGTTTGATTGCTAATCTGATATATATAATATATAAAGCCCTCCCTCTATCTCCTTTGGTGTATGTGTGTGTGTGTGTGTGTGTGTGTGTGTGTCTGTGTGTGTCTGTGTGTGTTTGCGTGTGTGTGTGTATATGCCTGTGTGTGTTTTGTGAATATTTTAATCTTTATCATTTCTCTTTAATTCCCTTCAATCTGAATTGGGAATTTCTATCTGATTCTTAATGGGCTGATAATACAGCAATAATACCCTAAATTGAGAACTTTAGAGAAATACAATTATTTGAGATTTATTTTTCCTTGAATAAGAATATTTGATTAACTATTAATGAATATATTCATTTATCTTGGCTTTTGGAATCATCAGTTTCATTTGTTCAACATTTTCCCCTTTGCTTTAATCCTTATGGGATTATTTCTGATAGAACCTTTTGAGTTTTACAATGTTAACATGATGTGCCCTCTCTTTTCATCTAATTTGTTCAGATGTCTATGAACTCCTACCTACCTCCAACACATAACAATTTTATCATTCTATTGAAATTCTCATAAAGTAGTTAGGAAAGAGGCATTGAAAATGAGAAGTGCTTATATTATAATCTCAAAAGTAAACATTTTCTGATATCTATTATTGTCTTTATATTACTGGGTTAAAATACTCTCCATGTTCCAATTATTAATTTAAAATGTAAGGCCAGCTGCATGAGATATTTTTTTAAATCTATAGTTTATGCATTGAATGTTATAATCATCCTCTGAGATTTTAAGGAATGTCTCCATACATTTCCAATTAGATTACAATTTTTATAACTTTAATAAAATATAAACTTTAAGATACATTACTTAGTTTTCAAATCCATTTGAACATATATATATATATATATATATATATATATATATATATATATATATCTCAAGTTCACAACTAATCTGATTATATATTTGCCAGAAGACCTTCTCAATGCAACACTCATTAAAAATTCAGTAACCCTTATTTTATGGCATTACCTTGGATTTTGTTTCAGATATCCATTTGCATTTAAAATATCTAATTTTTAATTTCTTATTGTTAGGTGAGTTAAATGATTATAATGTTTTATTTTCTTGTCATTCACAACCATTTATTGAAATTTTGGGTGGCACACTTTAAATACATAAATATCACATTTGACACCACAAAGAAAGTTATTTATGGTAATTGAAATCCATTATTTATCTGAATGATCATCTATCTGATCTTTGAACACAATATGTTTTCATCAAACCACCTCCACAAATCCAATAGAAATATAAAATTAATTTTTTTAAAAAGTCTGTTCTACTTCTGTTGTCTAATCCTCTATTAGTGATTGCTGAACAAATTTTGATTAATACTGTTTTAGAAAGATTGATATCTTCTCTATTCTTATGAGTTAATCATACAATTTTTAATTGAGAGATTATAATTGTATCCTCCAGGGACAATTATGACAACAGAATTTATGTTTGACTTTGTATTTTTGTCCACTTTACTTCTTATATTCAATGTTCTAGAATTAGATACATATATATATTTAAGGTTAATTAATTTCATATGAAAAATTTGTGTCTGTATGACAATAAATATATATTCATTGTAAATTAATATTCTACATAATTTTACTGATGATGCAATTTCCATTATATATACATATATACATATATATATATACACATTATATATATAATATAATATATATATTATATATATATATATATATATATATATATATATATATATATATATTTATAAACACTTCCTTTTTGACCCTGTTAGGCTATGAAGTCACTGTATAAGCCACATTTGCCAGAAACTCATAACAATTCTCCTATGTCAGCTTTTCTTCTACTAAGAATTATAAGACTACATTAACTGAGTATTAGATTATTATTCTCAGTTGCCTGCTTTTAACTTATTTTTTTGTTATTTTAAATGGAGACCAGTCTTCTTCTATAACAAGAAACATACGTTGACTCAGAGATGCCCCTTGGTCTTGCAAACTTTATATGCCCCATACCAGTGAATGCCAGGGCCAAGAAATGGGAGTGGATAGGCAGGGGAGCAGGGTGGGGGGGGAGGGTATAGGGGACATTTGGGATAGCATTTGAAATGTAAATGAAGAAAATATCTAATAAAATAAGTTAAAAATAAATAAATAAATAAAATTTTTAAAATTAAAAAAATTTACGTAGCAGAATAAATAATTATATTTATGCATTTTTATATATTATATATTATGTATGTACATATCATATATTTATATATTATATTAGTACATATGCATGTAATGATAATTGACAAAAGCAGAGAGCATAAAGTTTAAGGAAGGTGAGGATAATAAAACAGGATATGGAGGGAGAAAAGAAAAAGGAGAAAAGACATATCTAAAATACAATCTCATAAATAAATTAACAAAAATAAAGTACAGAGGAGTCATGTTTTTAAAAACATATGGACTTGCATTTTGGGACTATTTGAGTGGATGCTGTATACATTCTGTATCTCTCTTTAATTTGTTCATCTTATCAAACAATCTTATAATGTTTGTGTAAATTATTTTCTCTTTTTATTCCTGGGAATTCCTTTTTTCACTTACTTGTTTCATAGGGCTTTTTTTTTTTTTTAAGTCTTACTTTTTCTTTTCTTTTCTTTTCTTTTCTTTTCTTTTCTTTTCTTTTCTTTTACTCTTTCATATGTGGTGAGGGTTAAACTCTTGTTGGTGACAATACAATTACTATTTTTTTCTTTTTTTTCTTTTCTTTTTTTTTTTTTTTTTTTTTTTTTTTTTTTTTTTTTTTTTTTTTTTTTTTTTTTAGTTTTAGGTTTGTCAAGACAGTGTTTCTCTGTATAGCCCTGGCTGTCCTGGAACTCTGTAGACCAGACTGGCCTCAAACTCACAGAGATCCGCCTGCCTTTGCCTCCCGAGTGCTGGGATTAAAGGTGTGCACCAATTCCCAGATCATTTCAAACTTCTTGATTGGCAGTAATTTTAGCACTCAAAAAGCTAAAACAGGTAGATT
>NC_034601.1:61596771-61636922 GCF_900095145.1 Mus pahari | reverse complement strand
TCTGCCTCTGCCTCTGCCTCTGCCTCTGCCTCTCTGCCCCTCTGCGCCTCTGCGCCTCTGCCTCTGCCTCTGCCTCTGCCTCTGCCTCTTCCTCTGCCTCTGCCTCTGCCTCTGCCTCTGCCTCTGCCTCTGCCTCTGCCTCTGCCTCTGCCTCTGCCTCCCAAGTGCTGGGATTAAAGGGCTGTGCCACCACAGCCAAGCAATACAATTACTATTATTACATGTGTAAATTGACATCTTTACCTCTGATCTCCAGGTGAATCTTTCATTTGTAGTTTCTTCATACACTCATTTGTCAATACTTCAATATGTGAATACCACAGTAAACCAACCCTCAGAGTTTGGATTCTGTGCAAGTTTTTTAACCTGGCATTGGGTTTGTTCAGTGTTCATCAGTACATTGGGCCATATATTTATATATATATATATATATATATATATATATATATATATATATATATATCTTCCTTAGGGAAATACTGTAAAGTCTTATTTGATTTTACAGCCACCTAAGTGTATTTGTTTGTTTGTTTGTTTGGTTGATTTATAGGGAGTTATCTTTCTTTACTGGGATTCTAAAAATTGTTTTGGCTATACTTATCTGATAAGTTACACACAGTATCTACCACTATAAGATAGACATTCTACTAGACAATTAACCCAACTACAAGTAATTTATAGGTTCTGAGTATGATATGAGTAGGTGATTTTCTGATCTATTTGGTAGAGCATACATATTAAACACAATTTGTTTTCTATTTTCTTTATATTGTTACTTTGATGTGGATGGTGTGATTTTCATACATAATCTGGTTCATTGCTTCTTCTCTGCCCATTCTCTGTCACCCTTTTCTCCCTGTTGTACTCTTGATCCCAAGTAGAGCCATTCCTGATTTCCTGTCACATGTTTTCTATCACCCATGTCATCCGCTTTCCTCAAAACCATACTTCAAACTACAATATCCTTATCAAGACAGAAATCCATATCAATTAAAAAGAATTTGAAGCCAAAGCAAACATTATGTTTTGTTCTAAAAATATGGAGACAAAATATGGAGCAGAGACTGAAGGAAAGGGCATCCAGCGACTGCCCCACCTGGGGATCCATCCCATATACAGTCACCAAACCCAAACACTATTGTGGATGCCAAGAAGTGCTTGCTGACAGGACCCTGATATGGCTGTCTTCTGAGAGGCTCAGCCAAAACCTGACAAATACAGAGGCCAATGCTCGCAGTCACCATTGGACTAAGTACAGGGTTCCCAATGGAGGAGTTAGAGAAAGGAATGAAGAAGCTGAAGGGGTTTGTAACCCCATAGGAAGAACAACAATATCAACCAACCAGAAACCCAAAACTCTCAGAGACTAAACCTTCAACCAAGGATTACATATGGATAAACCCATGGCTCTAGGCACACATGTAGCATAGGAGGCCCTTGTCGGGCACCAATGGAGGAGAGGCCTTTGGTCCTCTGAAGGCTCGATGCCCCAGTGTAGGGGAATTTGAGGGTGGGGAGATGGGTGTGTGTGTGTGTGTGTGTGTGTGTTTGTGTGTGTGTGAACACTCTCATAGAGCAAGGGTGAGGGAGGATGAAATAGTAGGTTTCCAGGGGGAAACAAGGAAAGAGGATAACATTTGAAGTGTAAATAAAGAAAATATCCAATAATAAAAGCAAACAAACAAAAAACAAATTTTACCAAGAAAAACAACAACAAAACACATTCTCCTAGACATCTGAGTCATATAGAAATAAACAGAACAGAAAGGTGAAAAGAAATGCTTTCTACAATTTAAGTTTTCATTTTTCTGACAACTGAGAAAAACAATTTTTATTCATGCCTTATTGTAACTGTTGATGTTAAATCTCTGTTCATATGGTCACAATTCCTCAATTTATATGAACTATTAAGAGACTAATTTCATCCTGTTGTTTAGGCCTATGCAACTTATAATGAAAATGCTTTCTTCAAATTATGTGGATTCATGTCTATAGGGAGAATAAAATGGAAATAAACCTAAATAAATATTCATGAATATTAAGTCATACCTAATTCAGAACAGTGGATGTTTTTAGGTATGAATAAAACTGATACCTCTAAATACATTCAAACATTCCATTTTCCTTATTAGGATATTTTACTTTTCCATGTTATTTTTAGAATGTGTACATATTGTGAGCATAAAATCAGTAAAAATGTGAAGGAAACTGTTTAGATCTAGAAGTGGTGGCAGACAAACTTCTCAAACCTGCTTAGTCTTGTTCAGAGACAGTGATCTAGATCATTCTCTGTCTGTGTCTTAACTCTAAAAGTCTCTCAGAAGTGCCACCAAACTGAACCTGAGGACATGCTGTGTCTACTCTCTCAGTGAGGTGTATATTTTAAACAATTTTAGAGCTTCACAATGTATCCCCAATAATAACAGTCTTTCTTGTTCAGCATTCATATCCCCTAAGTAGCATTACTGTGCATTAAGAAGATATGTTGAATAATGGTAGGATAAGTACGAAGTATATCCGAGGCTGAATGAACCATATTATAAGACAGATAAACTTGGAAGTTTTCTAACCTAATAGAGAAATAAATGTTTACAGATCTGTCTTCAGTTTAACTACAGAAAATTAAATGTATTTTCAGGAAATTCTGTTCAAAAACCGTGTTCTATGGATGATCTTAGACTAGCGAGTGGTACCTAATGAGGATACTTTGCTATTGCCTCTTGGCAACTTCTATAGATGTTTGCTAGGCTCATGAATCATGAGTCTTCCTAAATCCTTATCAAGAAACGATTGAAGTAGCTCTCATACTATTCAGACTTTCTCATTGGTCCTAGCTTAGCTGTCCACTGATAGTTCTTTATTCTAGCCTACTCACTGATGACACACTGTGTCCCCTCACCCTCAGATAAGTGTCGATATATTAACAACAACAAACTCCAATAGGAAGTTCCTGACCAAGGTTGAGAGTAAGGAAAAACAAATGTATGAATATAAATGTAAAATTTACAAAGTGATAATTCTAAAAGATGATCATTTAGCAAAAACAATATCAATAGCTTAAATCCTAGCTTTGAATGTTTACAATACCAAGCAAAGATTCTTTCCTTTGTTAAATACCTCAAAGCTGTCCAGGAGAGCAGTTAATTACTCTATAAAAAAAAAAAAAAAAAAAAAAAAAAAAAAAAAAAAAAAAAAAAAAAAACTGCCGCTACTGTGCCACCGGATATTCATTCTTGCGAGGTAGGCAGTACTATAGCCTACAAGATCCATTGCTGGAAAAACAATTTACGTTTTAGAAACTTGCATACCACCTTCTAGGTCCTCTAAAACTAGCCACCCTAGCTACCGTTTCCTGATCAGTTCAAATTTTATTAAACTTTCCTCAATTTTAATTAAAAAAAAACTCCAATGTGCATGAATATTTTCCTGACATGTATTCTTGGGTACCGTGTTCATGCCCATCCACGGAGGACGTGAGAGGACAATGGATTGCTGTGAACTGAAAAGAAAGGTGGTTGAAAGGTGAGCCTCCTCTTAGGTACTTGGTACAGAGTATCAGTCCTGTGAAAAAGCCAATGCTTTTAATCGCTGAGCCATCTTGTCAGTCCAAGATTAATTTAGTTATTACCTGTAGCCAAAGCATATGATATCTTCAGCAATAGGGCCTTAGCATCTACTTACTTATGGGTGCCTATATTGTTTTGTGTGCTGCTGAGGCCTTACTCATAAATGAACATTTTGTGTGAAATGTGTGTGGGGGACTGACATTTTCACTTACTAACCAATGTCTTCTAGGATTAATGAATTATATCGATATGTGGTGCCACTGTTTCTACAGCAATTTGTATGGCTTCTGGTGGAGGAAGTGTCAAATTCAAATAGGTGATTGAAGTTAAAGCTGCCTTTTTCCCATTGCATGATCTATACTCATATGAAAAGGTTTCATTGAACTCTGGGATATGGATAAAAAAGAAAGAACATGAAATTTGAAGGGAGATGTGGAAATTATCTTGGGAGAGTTGGCAGGTTGTGTCCCAGATATGATTAAGATAAATTGTTTATGTTCATAAATTTTTCAGATGTTAATTTAATAGAGAAATTGACCTGTTCTAAGTCACAGTGAGCCAAGGTAATATTCTTTGAAATACTTTTCAGGACCATGGCAGCTATTCATGGACTTGTTTCTGACAACTTAAACACCAAGGTTTTTCCTTTATAAATAACCAAAATATTCATCACTCTGAAATGGAGATTGAAATAAGCCAAAAAACTTCAGAAGGGATGAGCATGAAAGGCAAATACTCAGGTCTCTGCAAAATTTCAAAACAAAATAAGTCAAATAAATGCAGAAAATTAAGAAATATTCAGGAGGGCTTACACAAGGACATCACTCATAGAATATTTACTAAAAGAACTGTCTGAGCTGCTTACTCAAAATGTTTTGTATAGTTTAATGTGCTTTTTCTAATATACACCCAAAATAATACATTTCATGATGCTCTTATATGTCCTTTGGCCTTGAAGACACTTCTCACCTACACATCTTCAAATGTCTTTGCCCGTGAAACTTCCAATTATTCCACCATTAGTCTCTTTCCCTTTCATCCTTCATATCACAAGCATTACATTACTTCAATATCTTTCAATTCAAACATTTTTGCCCCTTTTATGGTGCATTTATGGTTTTATGGTCAACATGTGAGTGTACAAACACACAGAATTGCTTTTTAAATATTAGACCTTCATATAACTTTTTTTATGGGGCAGTATTAACTCCTTTCACATGACTACAGACTTACACATTTTACTGTATATTTCATGATTTAAGTTTTTATAGCTCCGTAAGTTTTCATTGTAAATATGTAGCACATTTTCATCATCTGTTTACTTTTTATTGTAATCTGCAGTGATTCTGTTTTCTTCTTGTTGCAAGTAGAACAGAAACAAATGAAACTCCTACTTTGCTCTATCGGTCAGTGCTGGCATTCCTTTTCTCTAGAATGTAGACTTCAGTGTGTGTTTGGTGGCCTAGGGTTTTGGCTACCACTGTTGTTTATGTACCCCGGATTCTGTGGTTGTTCGCATACTAACTTCCCAGGTGTTGAGAGACTCAGATTTAGACTAGATCTGTAATATTAAGTATGCCGGGACTCCAGATAACCAATACGAGATCATTGGACTGAGCTTTCATTACTTAATCGGGGAGCCTTCATAATAAAATGATATGTTGCTGTCGTTTACCTAATCTCACTCTGTCTCTTCTGATAATCTTGAGTAACATAGACACAGGTTTATAACATAAAATAAACATAGGTTTATTTGATTAATTGTTTTAAACTTAAGAAAGGAGAGCATATAAGAACGTTAGATCCTCTGAGAAGAATCAAGATGCATGTCTTCAATAAAATGCTTAGATTCATTACTCATTGACAGAATAGAAGTGTGCACTGAGAAGGAATGAAAGGAAAAAAAAAAACTGATCTATAAAGAAAATTACCATGTTGTGTATTAGCCAAACAAAACATTGTGAATAGCTGTGAAATTCATTATGTTCTCAAAGGAGGTTTTTATGTTCCAAAGGTTTATTTAGAGTTTACTTTGGTTTTAAAAATTAATATTCAATTTATTAAAGTTACAAATCCTGAAACTAGTTCTTCCTTAAGCTTTTAAGCTCTACATATGAATATTATATTTCTAAATCTAGTAAGTTTTACACCTATTTTAATAGGTTTTTGAATAATGTTTGGTACCATTTACAAATGGTTAATTAAACACCTTCAACATTTTAAGCTGCACTCATAAATTTAATATATTCAATTTCTTTTTAAGTATTCCAATTGTCTAATTAGCAAATAAAACCTTCTGAATAGTTAAAGAACTCATATAAATTTAAAATGGTAGGCTAAACCTTATGTTTTCTTCAGTGTTACAATGTGAAATTGGTAAACACACAGTTTCTCAATTATACTTATTAAAATTAGATTCATACTATATTCATATAATTAATCTTTTGGTTTACTAAAATTCCAAACCTTTAAATAAATTGGAAGTATCTAGATAGCATGCACAGACAGACAGACAGACAGACACAAACACACACACACACACACACATACACACACACACACACGCACACACACACACACACACATATATATATACATAAATATATAAATATTAATTTATATTTAAAAAATTAAATTTTCTCATTAGCAAATGATATAATTAAAAATTAACTGTCTAAAAATTTGCCTTCTCAGAAAAATGAAAAATCTTTCTGGAGTTTCTGATGTTGTTTATCATTTAAATATTCAATCTAAGATCTTAAGGGAAACTTTAGTCCAAACAGAGATTAACCTTACAAGTATGAGATCTTAAATTAATTTGCTAGAACCCATGTAAAAATCCAGTTCTTCACAGAGCTGGAATGTTACAGACAGGAGGATTCCTAGGCGCTGTTAGCTACCTGGAATAATCTGATTGATCAGTGATATGGCCAATGCGAGAAACCCTGTATCAAAATGTCAAGATGAATGACATCTGAAGAGAAACAACACAAGAGGCTATCCTTTCAGCCTGAGTGGTATGCACATTTTCTCCCATGTAAATATGTACACACTAATACCTATTTACATATATACACAAGGAGATATACACAAGTTTTCTGAATGATAATTATGGGTCCATTATAACTTTCCTTAAATGGTTAGTTATTATACTGTCACTTAAAATTTGTGAATAGATGCACTGAACTGTGTGTGTAATGATACATATACAGAGTTCAATTGTTGCTAGGTATAATTAGAACAAAAATGGTAATAGTTTCCTCCCCCAGGGACTATGACATATATACTCATAAATTCTTAGTCTAGTAAGGATACCAGCAATGGGTATTATCCTGTGGACTGAAACATAATTCCAATCATAACATGGATGTTTCTCTGTGTTATGCTCCTGCCACTATTTCACTAGCTGGCATATCTGTAGGAGGCCACGGGCCCTCCCATGGGCTACCTGAAGCCACACCTTATAGATGGCACCTGTTGGCTATGGAGCTTGTGGTAAACAAGTCCATATTTGGTGGTGATATGTTCCTGCTCTTCTGGTTGGCTGAGGCCGTGCACCTGGTGATGTGACTTGGCCTGCTGCGATTGGAGTGGATATGAGAGGATAAAAGGGCTTGTAGCCCGGGGCTGGGGGAGATGAAGAGGGAGATGAAGGGGGAGATGAAGAGAGAGATGATGGATATTGTTCAAGGTTCCTGAATAAACTGCTGAGAGAAAAACTGGTTGTTGCATCTTCCTTGCAGGTCAAGAGGGGACACGACAAATGGTGGCGCCTGTACAGGGACGCGAAACATCTCGTTGCAGGCCAAGCATTACTGTAGCTCAGAATTAATAGCTGTGCGTGAGTAATGATTACTTTTATTTTCTAGAAGTATACATAACAAACTGAAGCTCTGTGATAGTCCATGATATGAAACTTCAAAGTCATTAGCAGCATCATTTTTCCATGTTCTGTGACTCAATCATGTCTGTACTTAGCAATAAGGTCTTATAGTCAAGTTGTGTAAGGTAAACTTCCAAGGGCAAAAATATGCAATGGGTAGAGGTCTATAAAAACACTGTTTGGATATAGTATTAAATATTATTTTAAAAGGTTTAAAAAACTCAGATATATCATCATAGCTATTTTTCAAAATATTTATGAATAGCAGATATTTTAATACTTTGAATGCATGTTTCTTAAGGTAATTTCTTTAATTTTTAGACAATTTTAATAATGGAATTATTTTTCATGATACTTTTGCAGTCATGTTTCAAAACACTTCACTTTACTCTGAATGAAGTAAAAACATATAAGCTTAATTTTACTAGTAATAGATGATTATTTTTAATGTGTAAGATTGTAGTTCAGATTTATGATTTCTTGAAATCAACTCTTTCATTGTGGTTTGTTGGGATGTCATATTTAAATTCTTGATTATTTTCAATATCAAATATCAAATATCAAATATCAATGAATAATATCAAATATCAGTGAATAATGCTGATCAAAGAGCTGAATAGGAATGACCTAAACTCATTGTTCATAATAGGCAATAACAGAATTATGGAGAGTTTAGAAGCTTTATGAATATATAGACACTATGTAAAATATAATCTATCTATCTATCTATCTATCTATCTATCTATCTATCTATCTATATATAGATAGATAGATAGATATATGGCATATATACATACATATACACACATATATAGGTGCATATATATACATATATCTCTATCTCTATATCTATCTATCTATCTATCTATCTATCTATATATATATATATATATATGGGTGATGGTTCAAGCAGAGAATCCCTAATCTAGTACTTGAATTTTTGTTTTATTGATTCAACTCTCAGGTTGCACTGGACAGTTTGAATA
The DNA here is from genome assembly GCF_900095145.1 of Mus pahari. Lineage (NCBI taxonomy): Eukaryota > Metazoa > Chordata > Mammalia > Rodentia > Muridae > Mus > Mus pahari. The sequence goes on along the minus strand of NC_034601.1, from coordinate 61,628,487 downwards.
TCCTAAGATATTCAACTGTCCCTGAGAGCAAGAATAAGTTCATTAAGTAGTAGTGAACTTGTTAAAACTCAGAAGGAATCTGAAACAATTTGGCACAGTAGAAATACTCTCACTTTACATTTTTTTTTCTCACTAGAGAGTTAAAGAGTAGAAAATACATCCAGCATTTTGACTTTGGGGAAATGCCTTTGGACAATTTTATGTGTTGACTTGTCATACTTGGTACCTTCTGCTCGCTGAAACGGAATCTCAAAGAGATCATTTAAGTGCATCTCCTCTTCTGCTCAAGCATGCAACAAAAAGATGAGCTTACAGGATCATAGTGAGAAAATGTGCCACTTCTCAAATTTAAAATTGTGTATGTATCCATGCCCTAAAGAAAAGGAGCAGAAACAGTCTCAAAGAATATAAAAAAAAAAAACTTAATTCATTTTACAAAGAAGACTATTATTATTATGTTATAAATTATTTCTTAATTATGTATTATAGATTTAAATTTTTTAATTTATTTATTTATTTTTACTTATTCACTGCTTCCCTCCTTCTTGGTCATCCTTCCCACAACCCTTACCCCATCCATTCCACCTTTTCTCTTCTGAGCTTGTTGATGCCCCTCTGGGAATCTCCCCACTCTGGCACTTCAAGTCTCTGTGATACCAGGTGCATACTTTTCCACTGAAGCGAGACAAGGTAGTCCAGCTGGAAGAACATATCCCACATGTAGGTCACAGTATTTGTGATAGCCCAGGTTCCAGTTGTTTGGAACCCACATAAAAACCAAGCTGCACACCTACTACATATATGTGGGGAGGTCTAATTCCAGCCCCTCTATGTTCTTTGGTTGGTGGTTCAGACTCTCAGAGTCTGAAATCCAGGTTAGTTGACCTTGTTGGTCCTCCTGTGGAGTTCCTAAACCATTCGAGCCTGCAGTCTAATCTCCTATTATTCAATAAGAGTCCTCAAGCTCCATCTACCTTTGTCTGTGGGTGTCTGTACTTGTTTGAGTCTGGCACAGGGTGGAGCATCTAGATGACAACCTGTGCCTATGTACAATCATAACAAAGTATTAAGATTACAAACTACAGGGCAGTGGTGGCGCACGCCTTTAATCCCAGCACTTGGGAGGCAGAGGCAGGCAGATTTCTGAGTCCGGGACGAGCCTGGTCTACAAAGTGAGTTCCAGGACAACCAGAGCTACACAGAGAAACCCTGTCTTGAAAAACCAAGATTACAAACTACAGTATTTTTCACTTGCTGACCTTGCTCTGAAACAACCCATTCACTCCTTCTTGCTCACTTTCAAGTTCATGACCTCTTTTTCAACACACACACACACACACATACACACACACACACACACACACACATACGCACACGCACATGCACACACACATATGTGTATATATTATTCAGTATGCATAATTATTTAGATGTATGTTCAAATATAAAAGAACATGAATACCGTTGTATATAGAGGAAACGGAAACTAAGCACCAATCTGATAAGCAGATGACGTATCTTCGATAAAGAATCTGATCAAATGAAACGGTTTTCAAGCTTTCTGAAAAATTTGAGAGATTAAAGAAACCTCAGTTAAGAATAAATGGAAACAGAGAGGTAAATTTTATCAGAAAAATAATGCATTAAGAATGGCTATGACTACAACAAATGGAATCTCTTTCTAAAATCAGTTTATGAAGATATAGTAATTGTATTGCAGGTTAGGATTGAAAAAATATCAATAAATTCAAATCAGATTTTTAGTTCAAAGGAAAAATAATTTAAATAATAGAAAAATACCAATGTACTATACAATACTAATATATTAAAATATTCAATTATGTAATTACAGAAAGATAATAGAACTAACTCTACAGTGACTATTTGAAGAAGGTATGGCTAGATGTCACCTTATTTTTAGAAGACATTATGAATCAAATATAAACATTTCCTTAGAATTACATCTACTTTGACTTGAGTTACATCCACCATGATATTTGAATTTTTAAAACCAAAAATAAAACTTTTATTTGAAAAGCAATTTATTAGGAGCAAGAAAATATATAAAAATCATTAATGAAATTAGCATCATTATTCAGGTAGTTCAGGATGAATGCAAGAAATATATAGGCAATGGAAGTACGTAAGTGCAGAAAAGTGAACCTTTACAAATGAAAGAGACTTCTCAGATTGAATGAATAGGGAACATAAACATAACACAGTCATGCACATGTGAAACTGTCATAAAAAAATGAACAAATAAAAATATCCAGGTATCACTTTTAGAGATAATGAAAAGATGTCTACATTTTAGCCTTTATATCATGTGCTATCTTCGCATGTTTTTTCAAGAAAGTAATGCATAAATATTAGCCTTGACCTTATTACTCAACACTGGTAGCATGAACTTTATGTGTAATGTGTGTTATTATTTCCTCCAATTCATTTGTGTTTCACTTCATCTCATTGTAGATGTCTTAATTAACCATTGTTACCCTTCACATTTGAACAAAACACTGTTCATTGTTCATAATGTTCCTTGAAGAAACTAACACTATCTGCAGTTTTCAATACTAGCTGTCAGGCAGACTGTTATTTCAAACAAATGCAACTAATCTTCCTGCATTTATAAATAAGATAGTTCAAACTTTCTACTGTCAGATAACATCTACTTATATATAAAATTAACTGTTGGTGTACTAGAAAACACTAAAGATGGGCCTTTTCCAAAATGATGCCATTACTAGTATTAAATTAAAAAATTAAATTAAATCATCTGAAAAAATATTTTAGTAATCAACCTTAAAAACACTGTCACTATAAATTAAACAATTTAGTTTTTCTGCTGTTGGTATCAGCTGTATATGGATGACATAAATAATAGCCTAAATTTAACAGTTTATTTATATCCAAATCAAGGACAAAATAATAGTAATCTATATCTAATGTATTATAGAATTACATATTATTTCTATAGAAAGTTAGTCAGAAAAGTATTGTTATATGTGCTCTAGTTTTGCCTAGATAGTTGTAAAGATTGTTAGGCTTATTATTAGATTCAAATTAATTCAATGTTTTTTACAAAAACTACCCTGAGAAATGAAGCACAGTTCACTTTCTCTTTGTCTCCATAAATTTATCAGCATAATTTTATATCTATTTACACTTATGTTCTTTGAAAATAATAAATTTTATTAACCAATATGATAGTATGGTTTGTAAAATTACTGTGCTCCTTGAACAATGGGAATTTGGTGAAAACATGTTGTAAAAGTGGTAATACTATAAAGTAGATACAGACTGAAACTGTTTATGTAATTACTTAGAGTTTTTTAATCATATGAATTATTGTCATATATCTAAAAATGTCTGGAATTACCAATATGTTGCTTTTATTATACTATTCACAAATTATCTAATACCTAAGTAACCAGGAATATTTCTGATATACTGTTTATGCTGATGATATACAAATTCTGGCTTTTTTTTTTTTGGAGGGTGGTTTCTATGCAGAATGAAAGAATTTCTGACACTCAAAATTGGCTTGTAAATATACATTTACCCACAGTACTATATTCACATATGCAATATGAAACAGTATATTATTGAATTCTTTAAAGTTGTAGCTCACCTATAACCACTTCAAGATAAGACTACATGTCTGTGGAAATAAAATCTACAGAATTTTCCTCAATTTTTTTTTCCTTTTTGTACTATTTCAATTTGCGAATGTTCCCAACTGAGAAAGTAACTCTCTCAATTGTTCGTGATACCCTCTGTTCATAGAAACAAGCCCCTTGCTGTTCAAGTCAATCTTTGAACAGTAGGGAGAAATAAGTTAACTGTAATTGATTTGTAGTCATCAACAAAAGTTTTTCAGCCAGAAAAATCAACTGAAATTGCGAGTGGTCTTGAGGACTGCCATATCTGTTTTTCCAGTCTCAAAGACACCTAAGCTTATTAACCCTCAAGAATTTACTTTTTTAAAAATTTCGATAGAATGGACTTCATGTCAATTCAGAATTTCAGGCTGACAAATTAGCGAGGAGATTTTTAGAAAGAACACCCTTCATCTTTTCCATAACCACTATTGTTCAGGCCTCAATTTTTTCATATTTTTTCTGTTATTATTTGTTGAAAATAGAAGAACCACTGCCCATTATTGTATCTTTCTCTCATCTTACATTGCTATTGCAAACAAGTTTTGCCACACTCAGACCTACAGAATTTCTCAATGATTCGAAATCAGTTACTCAATATTAGAGATCCAAAAACATTTTAACTACTGAGCTATCTCTCCAGCCCCCATCATATACTACTATCTGTGAATGTGGAATCAAATCATTAGACATTAAGAACAGATATTTGATGGAAGTTCCTTCCTGTCTTATCTTTCTTTTTTTTTTTTTCAAATTTTCATTATTTCTATTTAAAGAAATTGACTTACTAATATCAAAAAAAGTGACACCAGACATGAACTTGGGAGGGAGATGGGATCAGGCAGTAGAACTTGGAAGGAGGTGATGGTAGGTGCATGCAACCAACATACAATGAATGAATTTATGGAAATTTTAAATAAAAAATAATTGCATTTTTTTAAATGTACATAGGAAGCAAATCTGAAGAAGAGCCTCCAAATTGTTTAATCTTCTAGGTATGCTTCTCTGAAAAACACAGCTCTCTGAATGTGAAATTTTTATTATTCCATAAGTAGTATATTAGAATCCATGAATTCCTTATTTTCTGTAAATTAACAAGTAAGAATCTTTCAATCGAAACCATAAAGATGTTACACACACACACACACACACACACACACACATCACATCACATCGCATCACATTTTATTCCAATATCAATAACACTGTGCAATAAATAAATGCCCATTATCAACAAACATATCTTTCTTTCATAAAATTCCAAAATGCTGTTATGAATTTGTCATAAAATTATTATGATACCAAGTAATGGAGACTATTGTCAATTGTATAGAAATTCTTCATTGCAAAACATCATATGAAGATCTTATACTCATACACTTTAATAATTGTGTAGAGAAATTTTAATTCAGCAGCATAGCTGCTCTGGCAAGGATTCATATCCAAAATATTCGAGGTCTGTGTGATACAGCTAGAATGCACACATAGCACACACCTTTAATCAATTTGAATGGAATACAGACATAACTTTCATCCCAAACAATGAACGCAAAGTTGGTTTTTGAAGAAAATCTGGTGTGTGTGAAAATCACGTTTAAGTGAGGAACTTAAAAAGAGAATAATCAGAGAAAAAGTTGATAGAATGAGTCATAGAGATAGAATGCACTCAACTCTCGCAAGAACACAAAGGAAAGTACAACAAGTTAAAAGAGCAGTATGGAGAAGAGAAAGAGGAGAGGAGATGAAAGGAGAGGGGAGGAGAGGGCAGGAAGAAGGGAGGGAGAGAGGGAAGGATAGAGACAGAGACAGAGAGAGAAGTTTAATGGTACATTTTTACAGATACAGGTTTTAGGTGTAGACAGAATGAGTCAGATAAGCAGAAACAGCCAGAAGATTAGAAGAGTTTGCCAGTGTTATTTTGAGGCCAAGCAGAGCAGTTCAGTCAGTAACCAAAAGCAGCCAGTTAGAATCAGAGAACATAGAGAGAAGTTTGGCTAGAAGAGCTGAGTTGACCCAGCCAGACTGACTTCAGACAGTGCTCAACAGGGTAAGCTCATCTAGCAGTAAGTCTCCAAGAGTACAATTGTATTTGGTGAATAACAATTACTTTCACATAATCCATTTTTTTATATTTAGATAATATTGTTTGCTAAACAATATTGCACTCTGTGATACATTAGTTTAATGTCAATGGTGCCCTGTGTGATCTTCATATCTAAGTCATTAATAAATAATAAGTGAAAATGCTGTAGAAGAGAAGGTAGTAAGGGCAAAATGGCTAAGTAGAAAGATCATTTTGTTTTTAAACAATATTAGGATTGTAATAATTGAAAGTGGATTAAAAATTCAAAGCCAATCTGTATCTAGAAGCTGCAGAAGTTGATATAAATGCACAGAAAACCATCATTTTAAAAATTAAATTGTTTTCAGAAAACAAGTGCATGGATATCAGGGTATCATTTGAATAAGGAGTCCAAGTTTCCATATTATTCTTTGTTTATATTTGAATATTGATTACTGCATGTCTAACATATGTAAAGAATAACGGTTTAAGACACAAATTTCACACAGTTCATACCATTTAATTAAAATTAAAAAATATGATATCAAAAGTTATTTTATTTTATTTTGTTTCTGGAATTTGTTTTCTTTCATTGAGGTTAGATGGTGGGTTAGAGTTACTTGTTTTTGGACATGGAATCAGCCCTGAATCTCTAGGATAAACCTACTTGACCGCGGTGGATGATCAGTTTAATGTGTTCTGGAATTCAGTCTGTGAATATTTTATTGAGTTACTTTGTATCTGTGTTACTGAACAAAATTAGGTTTTCTTTATTGGATCTTTGTATGGTTGGTGTATGTATCAGAGTAACGGTGGCCACATAAAATGAATTTGACAATGGGCCTTCTGAGTCTACTTTAGGGAACAGTAGGAGCAGTTTTGGACCTTAGCTCTTTTTGAAAGCCTAGGAAAAATCTGTGCTAAGACCATATGCCTCTGAGGGTTCCCCACCCCACCCCCAGGGGAAGGGCAGAAAACTTTTAATGACAACTTCTATTTCCTTAGGGGTTATAGATATATTTAAATTGTTCTTTTGATCATTATTTAACTTTAATGAGTCATATCTACTTGAAAAAAATCATTTATTTTATATTTTCGAGTACAGGTTTTTAAAGCATGACTCAATAAGTCTTTGAATTTTCTCAGGGCCTGTTGTTATATCCTCCCCCCCTTCTTTTTTCTTATTTTGTTAATTTGAATATTCCCTCTCCACCTTTTAATTGATTTGGAAACAGGTTTTTCTACTTTGTGGGTTTTCTCAAAGAACCAGCTCTTTCTTTAACTGAGGAAGTCTGGCAGAGATGATTAATATTTTAAAGCACATAAATAGGTGGTAAAAGTTGTATTAATAACAAGCACAAACCATACCCAACAATCTATAAAAACCAAAAAAAGAAAAAGGAAAAGAAATATTTAAATTTATTAAGTTGCTATATTTAAGGAATACACAGAAGAATCTTGAATTACATATTTTTAGGCACTATAGGATAGACAAAATCAAATTAATTATCTCTGAAATAATATTTGAATATAGACTACAGATGTTAGTAATTAAAATGACAGTACTCATATAACAATAGAAAAACATATTGCAAATTTTAACAATATCAAATTAAAATCTAATATGCAGGAATTATTTCAACTGAGACTAAACTGTGGCATGTAAATTAACATAATTTTTCTCAATATTTTAGATGGATGTTATATCATTCTTGTTTTTTTTGTTTTGTTTTGTTTTTGTTTTTGTTTGTTTTTTTGAGACAGGGTTTCACTCTATAGCCTTGGCTTTCCTGGAACTCACTCTGTAGACTAGGCGTTATATCATTATTAAAAAAAAAAAAAAAAAACAACAAATCTTTAAAATGTATCCATTCAGTAGAGACATGGGAGCATAGTAGTGTTGGGTAACCTTTCCTCTGGGAGATGCACAGGCATCTACTTATATCAGATAAGGCACAATCCAACAACTCTACTGAAGTCTACCATGGGAAATGCAGTAAGCATAGTTAGGGTTCCTTAGGAGAACATGGGTGAGGGTTTACTCATAGGATCATGGACAATGTATTGGTAGTTATACCAACACAGATAAATGAAATTTCTTTCTGGGAATAAATATTCACTTCACCTCTGGGATAATGTTATTGTTTGTGTTTGGACTGTTCTATCATTCACAGAATTATTAAGCTATTGTTTGAGGTTTAAATATTTCTAGAGGCTCCCAAGACAACATCAGGTGATTCAGTAATTCTTTTAGACAGAAACAATTATGGGTAAGAGGTGTGGCTGTAGGATGGTACCATGTACAGGTATGGAAATGGAGAGGAGCCTGAGGAAAAGAAGGTCCAGTAACAGGCCCAAAGTAGGATGCAGCTCAAGGAGAGGTCCCAAGGCCTGACACTATTACTGAGGCTACAGAACACTCACTAAAAGGGATCTATCATGACTGCCCTACGAAAGACCCAACATGTAGCTGAAAGAGTCAGATGCAGTTATTTGCACCCAACCAATGGACAGAAGCAGCTGGCAGTTGAATTAGGGAAGGCTGAAGGAAGCTGAGGAGAAGGGTGATTCTGTAGGAGAATTTAATTAATCTGGACCTCTGAGGTCTTTCAAACACTGGACCACCAAACAGACAGCATACACCAACTGATATGAGGCCCCCAACCCTTATACAGTAGAGGACTTCCAGGTCTATGTTAATTCAGAGATGATACACCTAACCCTCAAGAGACAGGAGGCCCCAGGATGTTTAGAGGTCAAGTGGGGTGGGGGCTGGGTGCATTCACATGGAGATGGGGTGGGGTGGGGAGGAGGTATGGAGTGTGGAACAGTAGGAGGGAGGATGGGCAGGAGCGTGGGATGGAATATAGAGTGTAAAAAATGAATAACAAATAAAATTTAAAAAAAAATCAGACAGTAATTCAGAGCTGCTGAATAGAGCACACACCTTGGATACAAGACACAGATAAAGCAAGCTGATACTGACCTAGAAGCATCTTCTATACTAACTAATGATCATAGTGCTGTAAGTGTTGTTATTTTAGCTGTGGAGAGAAATGTCGCCAACAATCTCATGCAGCTGTACACCATGAATGCTAGATCACTGAACAGCTGGAAACAATATGCTCAGTTCTGCAATATGTCATACATATTTGCTAGTAACCAACTGGTGTTGAATTGGATTTGAAGTCAAATCCAGGAGAGAATTTCCATGTCTTTTGCTACAGAAAATATCAACAGCCTATCTGAGGCTTTGCCAAAGAGGTATGTAGTGAAATGGTCATACCATTGACAAAGTTAGCTTTCTCTCTTCATTAAAGGAGCCTTTTACTATTGATTGATGTTCTGTGTTGGAATATTCTATGCAATATGCTGAGAATAAGTGGTTCCATTCTTAGGCCCAAACAGGACATCAAGACATTCCTTCCCAAGCCTAGGAATAATTATAATAGATGAGACAGAAATGTTCAGCCAAAGAATGAGAAAGGGTTCAGTGGAGAACTGTGCCCTGGATATTACATTAGCATTTAACTTACGAAAACACACTCTATGAATAGAGTGAAGAAAGAGAACACATTACCCAGAAGAATGTTGCTGGTCTTTGTAAGTGACTAATAAAAGATAATTGGGACAAATGTGATCATAGTGTATTGAATGCAAGTGTGATACTCTTTTTTAAAAAAAGGCATTACAAATTTAAACAATTCAAAGGAAGAATGTCTTCTGATAATCAATTTTGTGTGCTGAGACATTTATTAAATACCCCATATTTAGGATGTACCATAGATCTTTCCCTATCTCTCTAAAATACGCCTGAGAGAAATCTGTGACTTCTACATTACAGATAATCCAGTTTTATGGTCTGATACATAACATGATACCTGCAAGATTTGGGTTCCCAGGAGCAGATATTTAATATACCTAGCATTTTTCTTCTTTGTCCCTTGTTTCATAAGAAATGGAAAGCAGCAAATTATCTTATTCTTTTCTTTCCTTATCACTTCAGAGGCTAATGTAGAAGAAAGTCTCCCCTGTCTTCTAATTATAATGCCTGCCTTATATAGGTGGAATGCTTTTCATGAGAATAATTCTCATTGACCTATATATTTGAAAGTTTGTTTCCCAGCTGATATAACTGTTTGTGATAAATTAGGAAATATAGCCATTCTGAAGGAGATGATTCACTGGGGATCGAGGCTTAAGATGTTTATAAGATGATAGTATTCCCAATAAAATATCCTATTTCCCCCTGTTTGTGAAGCATGAAGCAAGCTCTAGTCTAGTACTCTAGCACCCTGCCTGCCTGTCTGCTCACATGCTCTACAAAACGATTTCCATGGACAACACTCTGACCTGTAAGGCCCCAATGAACTAGGTTATTATGTCTCTTTACAGCAATAAAAATGTAACTTAGGTAACATGTGGGGAGCCGTCCTCACAATCTCCATGGCAAGACGGCGCTGGCATCCGGTGTTCTAACTAGTAAACAAGCGGTCTGCGCATGTGCTGGGTAAATTTCCATCCCTTGCGCCCTGCCTGTCCCGTGGCGTCATCTGGGCTGATAGTGAGCAGCCAACCAGGGAGCTACACGTCATAGGCGGAGAACATTTCCTATATAAGGGAGAGGGTTTTTCACCTCGGGGTCTCCGCTTTCCTGTAGCTTATGCATTGCCTCTCGAGATGCATTAAAGCTTTACTGCAGAAGGATCCTGATGTGTCGCATCGTTCTTGCTGGCGAGACGGTAGCGCGGCACAGTAACAGGCAAGGATTATGGGTACATTTCAGTTTTATGATTTATTTCATAGAGCAAAGACCACTTAATTGACACCAGACTTGGTTATAATTCCAACTTATTTGTCATTATTCAGGGATTTTAATATATTTCCTAGTCCATCATTCTATCAGACATTTTACATATATATGACAATCATATGATAGATTATTTCATCAAGAAGTACTATCATTTTATATCACATGAATGAATATGAACTTCTTCTACAAAAGTCTTATTTTGGTGTCTTTAAATTAATACCATGAATAATGCAATTACTGATGGAGAAAAAGCATGAAACTCCATAATACAGTATCAAAACCAACCATACAATGTTTACTACTTAGAATTGTCTGCTTTCTGATAACTTATCAGTACTTGTATCTTAGTTACCTACCAAAATTATGGGGGAGAATATTGTGTTGAATATACATACATCCCCTAACAACTTATACTACACACACACACACACACACACACACACACACACACACACACCTTTAGAAAAGAGAGGCCTCTGCAATCTCTCTCAGTGTAGAAATCTAATGATCCCAATCTCATTCAAGGCTATTGCTAGTAGTTGCTAACAGTTCAAGAGGCAAATGATCACATCGTGCTGGTTTGCAATATTCCATAGCTCAGCTAGTAGAGATTTGAAGATTGCATGGAGCCTTCTGTTTTATTTCCAACAAGATTTTAATCAGAAATGGTACAAAGGTCATCTAGATAATAGGAAATATAGGCAGGACATAAGATCATCATCTGGCAACACAGTGAGTTTGATGAAAGCCTAGAATACTAGAATTAAAGTCTATATATATATATATATATATATATATATATATATATATATATATATACACACAAAAGTAAGAGTCATTACAGGAGGCAGTTTGAATTTAGATATTTTGCATGGGGTTATTATTGTATAGCTATCCATATTTTTGCCTACTGAAATAGCCAATATAAACAGAATAAAATATGTCATTCATAATATCAACAAATTTCATACATATGGCTTGTTAGGCACCGTTCTGTATTTGTAGTGCTTCAAGTGTTTGGCAGGGACAGATGCAAATTATTTTCTTAGGAAGACAGCACTCAGATCTTCAAACTAGGATTTGGGGAATTCCTACATGTTGTAGAACATGAAAATATGCAGAACACAAAATAAGGTAACTTATCACGAGGGAAAACAAAACACAGTGAGAAAACAAAAACGCCAACAGAACCAAAGAGATGTCAGACTTGTCCTTATACACTACAAATAAGGAAATCATCTGACAGCCATAGAATATCCCTGCCTCTTTAATCTAAAGAAATGTATCTAAATAAGGTTCTGTAATTCAAACATATATTTAGATACCAGCCACAGGATAAAAGTATAAAATAACTTATAATTATCAAATCAAGTTTGTGATCAATGTTTTTTTATATCTCACAAATTTTTATTAGATATTTTCTTCATTTACATTTTTTAAATGCTATCCACAAACCCCCTATACCCTCCCCCAACCCTGCTCAATTTTAAGCATTATAGAATTATTTTTCACTTGTAAAAATTATTAATTCAATAGGAAGAAAAAACTTGCAGTATATCAAGAATCAAAGACTGCAAAGATGCATAAATATTTAACCTGCAGATATTTGAGACTGAGAAAATTAAGAGACAACATAGCATCTATGAGAGACATAGGCACAGAGTTCCCAGGATTGACAATTTGGTATAATGACTTAAATTAATTCCACAGGAAATAATTAACCTGTAGAAAATATCAGAAAAACTGGCAAAAGGAATGATCAATCAAATCACACATAGAACAATGTACATAGTAATCAAAGTATTAAAATTATACTTCATTGCTTTAAATTAATAGTTAGCTGAAGATGTATCACCAAAATAATTATTTGTATGATTGTGATTACCAGTAGGAGATGGAAGATGGCTTATGTCAGGGGGACATACATAAAGATCCTGTCTTATACTGTGAAGAAATGACCCTCACGTGATCCATCTCCTCATTTAAACTGTGTGCTTCTTTCTGACAAGCAATCTATACTAAATATTATATAGAGAGTATTTATTATTTTTTATTATTAGCATGTGAGAAAGTGAAAGATAGTTAACAGAATATAGGCTTTGCCAGGCATAGTATCATACAACTTTAGTACCAGTACTCCAAAGGAAGAGTCACATGAGTCTTTAAAAAATTGATGCTGGCTGGTCTATATTTCATTCCAGAAGTTTCAGACCTACATAGAGAGAAATACACTCTGTCTAAAAATATATATGTTGGTTTAATTAAATATCATAGATGAAGAGAATGCTTCTGATTCATTGTCTGATTTTTAAACAGAATAAAAACAAGAGCCTTAAGGATCTTTATTTTGTTTACGCACATGAATTTCTTTGATGTGATTAGCATTTAAAAGAGAATATTTATTTACTAGGTCACTAAAAGATACTTTGATATCTTTCCAGTTCAGCTATTTTGTAAAGTTTTTGATAATTGAGAAAACTGCCTCCTCTCCTTGATTCAACAATACACTGCTAATCTTTCTGTATTCACATCTTTCTTTTTGTCACATATGGTCCTCTGTGAGCAGTGCCAAATCACAGGCTAATCAACACTTGCCTTCTTTTCATACATTTCAGTCCCATGTGTATTTAACTCTTAGACTATTTTCAAAAGTAAAATTGTGTTTCTTTCCCATGTGCATACATGTAACACTACTCCTTTATTTTTGTATCTATTGAATACTTTAAAGAAACATTTGAAATTATAGGCTTAAATGGAGCTATTAAAATATAGTCAATGTAGAAAGTGTGACTCCAAAAATATATAAATTTATAATGTGTCTTATTTAAAGACTTAATACATTTTTATATCTTTGTATGCTCTCTGGTTTAGATATGTGTCTATACTAAAATACTTTGAAATATAAGTAAACACGGCTTAATCTAGTGCTTGATTTTCAAATATACATTATTTTTATTTGGTGACCCAGAGCAAATAACAGATAGCACGTGTGAGACTTTCAAAAGTAAGCCTTTGTGCTATAATGAAGCCTCTTGGGAAAATTTGTTATTGCAATAATGCTGCTATGGTCATGGTTTCATATAAGAAAGGTTGGAAAACGATAACAGCAATAGTACTCATCAGAACATTATTAATATTGTTTGGGTGTAAGCACATATTTTTACGGTGCTTCTCCTGTTTCCTTCATGATTCTGACCCTTAAATTTCTCTCACTTAGACGATACATGTTCTTTCAGGCTGAAGAGATAGTACAATGAAAAACGTCCAAGCACCAAAGGTAGAGCTTGGATCAAAATTCCCACTTCTGGACGATCTGTAAAACCAGGTGATGGGGGCAGGAGATTTGTGGGGAAAGCTGGCAAGCCAGATTAGACTAATTGTCAAGCTCTAAATTCAGTAAGAGAGCCTTCCTCTGGAAATAAAGGAGAGAGAACCAGAAAGATAGCAGATATCTACTTCTCAACCCCACACATATGCTCACACATGTGCACGTAAATCTCTCACATACATAATCTCAGAGACATGGCAAAACTTGTGCATGCTTTCACATGATACACACATATACACATACAAACAAACATGTATGATTTTTGTATTATGCTATATTTTACAAGTAGACCTGTGTCTTAGTCTATTGCTCCTTTTAATTTTGATTATATGTGAATTCTGTCACTTGTAGAATTGACTCTGTCCTTATTAGTCTTCAGGTACAGGATCTAGCAACACAGAACAAAATTGCCTTAAATTTGTGATTGGCCTCATGACCTATGAGTGTGCACACTTACTTTTAGATCCCTTTCCAGGATTTATTCCATGTTCACTTCTGGAAAAATACCTATGCTTCATAATTGGCCTGAATAAATGTATAAAAATCTACTTTAAGGTAACAGAGTTGAAAAGAAAAGACAAAATTTTGAGTCCTCAATTTTTTAAACACTTAAAGGAAAATATATGAAAGGAAATATATTCATAAGCTAGCCTAAAACAAGTTCAGTTATATTATGTAATATCCCTGTGAGTTTCTACAGAGTATTAGAGATTTAAGATTAAGTCAGTCATAGAGCCAATAACTCTTTCATGAAATAACCCAATTAAATTATTCACTGGTTATGATGGTGACCTAAGTATGGTTTATTCTCTTGCATTAATGAAATTGTAGCAGGATGTTGTAACTTTGTAGGCTTCATTAAAATATTGAACATTTGATCCTAGAGCTAGAAATAATCATGTGAAATTAAATACATTTTAAATACATGGTAGCACTTTAATAAAAATACTGACAGTCATAGATAATTAACCATTAAACATAGAACAGTTTAAACATTAGAACAATACCATCCATTTATTGTCAAGAAGTAATCTCATCAATAATTAAGTGCTGATGTTAACCAAAACAAGTGCATTTACATAAAAATATGTTGAAAAATAAATACATCTTCATTAATAGTGAAATGAATTAAGTGATTTTCCCATTTAGTAGGAATTCCTTAGGGAAAACGATAGCATAGATTAGAAAAGTATAAATGATGGTTAACTACTAGGTGAATGTTGAGTGAGTAGAATATATTCCTTCCAGCTCTCGCTGTTTTTATTTCAACATAGTTAATTTCTATCTTTGCCTTGAGTTAAAAGTGCTTGAACCACATGCCTATTTTTTTTAAAAAAAGTTTCTTATAAAACTTGTGTAACCATGTATCTACTCATGCTTTAATCTCTTTACCTCTTTTGTATTAACTGGCATATTTTTTGTTTGCTTGTTATTTACTTTAAGATTTAATGTTTCTCAAGAAGGCATATATGAGTTCTGTATATAGAGTTACTGAATGATTCTGTGTGTCAACTTGACATAGCACAGAGAAAGGGGCCTCCCTTGTGGAAATGTCTCCATGAGATCCATTTGTAAAACTTTTTCTCAATTAGTGATCAAGTTGGGAGGTCCCCTTGTGGTTGGTGCCATCCCTGGGCTGGTAGTCTTGGATTCTATAAGAAAGCAAGCTGAGCAAGGCAGGGGAAGCAAGCCAGTAAGTAACATTCCTCCATGGCCTCTGCATCAGTTCCTGCTTTCTGACTTGCTTGATTTCCAGTCCTAACTTCCTTTGGTGATGAACACCAATGTGGTCATGTAAGCTGAATTAACTTTTTTCACCCTAACATTTTTCTTGCTCATGATATTTTGTGCAGGGTTCTAAACCCTGACTAAGACAACACATCATTTATAGTCTCAAAAACTCACTTAAACTGTCTACTTGAACTCAAAATCTTACTCAAATTCATTATTATTTCTTAATATATATATATATCATATATATATATATATTATTTCTTTATATATATATATATCATATAAATGCATTACCCCAAACAAAATATACATTTAGGTTTAATTTGTTTAATAATAATTTAAATATTTTAGATGTATTTATTTTATTTTAATGTATGAGTGTATAGCTTAGATGTATATATGTGGAGCATGTGTTTGCTTGGTGAATGCAGAAGAGAGATGGGAGATGAGATTTTTCTGTGACTGGTATAGCAGCCCATCGTTTAGTGCAATCTAATGTCTAGGATGGCAATCCAGGTCCTTTTCAAGAACAACAAGCACTCTTACCACATGGGCTATCCTCCAGCAGCAGAGGGTTGTCCATTTTATGAAGGACATTCTATATTTTGACTATTACTATATTTTGACTATTTTGTCCCTACTTTATCTGAAGAGACAGTGCACACATATACATGCAGACAGACACAATATATTTTATGTGGATATATAGAAACAGGTAGATGCATATTTAACACACATAAATAAATGAATGGATGAAAGTACAAGACAATGACTTGGAAATCATATTTAAAAACAAAATCATAATATTTTAATCCACTAAATAAAACCAAAAATTTATATCATATTTTGCTCATAAATGATTTAATTTTAACAAATGTCTACCATTCTGTGGATTATGTTCTTAATGATAAAGTTGTTCTAGGTAATGTTCACAAATTCAATTCATCATTTTATATTTATCAGTTAATAAAATAATACAAAAAGGGGAAAATGTGCTCTGAGTGTTATTCTACATTAATGATGATAAAGATATTTGAAATTTTTGAATATTTCTATGCTTCTAATATAATTACAGCTAGAAAACTGAATTTTTATAGTTACATGGAAAGTAATAGTACATGATTCTTAATAAAAATAGCATGTATCTTGATTTTTAATATTATTACTGATTCCAAAATTAAAAAAAACAAAATGCTATTTTTTTGTAAATTACACTTTGTCCATAATACTTCTAAACCATAACCAAATCTGTAAATGTATTTATTCCTATTCACTTTGTATGCCTTGCAATGAAAATCTAACAAATAATGGTCAGTGAGGAACTTGACAAAGTGTAATAAATTGTCAATAATCTCTTTGTAAATTATATTAGGAAAGAAAATATTAGCCAAGTGTCTGTGTGTCTTTAAAATGAATCACATGCTGTATGTGTTAGTTAATAGGTTTCAGGTAGGGATTCTTACAAATTATCCATTTAAAGCAGAAATCCACATATTTCAGAGAAAAGTTTTCAGACACCAATGTCAAGGAATCAGTTTTAGTTCTGAAATAAATGTTGATCATGTAGTGACATTTTAGGAAGAAGAGATAGTCTGTAATGTATAATTATATAATAATGTGTCTAACGCTCTGCAAAAAGTAGAAAATATTTAAAAAGCATTTTACCCTTATTTTTTTTTTTCATTTATTTCTTATAGTATTATAAAGTAGTAAGGTTAACATTTGAACAACATGAGTTGTAGATGAACTTTAATCCAGCAGCATTGCTGCTCTAGCAAGTGACATAAGGGTCAGAAGCATGTGATCCTGCTGGAATATGGCCACACCCTTAGTACACACCTTTGATCCCAAACAAGGACGTCTAACTGAGAAGACAAAGTGATGAATCAGAGGCAGATTTGATAGAAGGAGACAGAGCTAGGATCTGAGAACATCTAGGAAAGACAAGGTGGGTTCCTTAAAGAGAGCAGGGGAGTTGAGAGGGAAGACTTACCTTGGGTTCGGTTCAGATCAGTTTGAACCAGCTCAGTCTGGAACATCTCAGAAGCAGTTTTTTTTCCAATTCAGAAAGTGACAGAAGCCAATTTGAATCACTCAGCTTGGAGAGGAGTTTGAGCCAGAACAACTGAGCTCAATCTGCCAGCCGGAGTTCAAAAAGATCTAAAAAGGGTGAGTTTATTCATCAGTTAAGTCTCAGAGGATGAAGCATTCTAGGCCTAGGTTAGCAGTCCGCTTAGAGTATAAAGAGGCTAGAAGTTTCCAGGCCCAGGCCTAGGGATAGCTAGAGCTCAGCCCAAGCCATGTATTCCTGAAGCTTCAGTGTGTCTCATCTCAAACTTTTTGCTGAGAAAATAAAGCAACATTTACATTTACAATAGTTGTTTTCAGTCCCATTAGCTAGAGCTAATCTGTTTCTATTGTATACTCAAGAAACACTTTGTCACCCTAATAGATTATCATAGATGACAAATAACATTTATAAGTAAATAATCATAGAAATTCATTTTATGGAAATAAATACATGAGCAAGTCCTGAGCCCAGAGTAAGTTTATATGCATTATTTTACACTCTTTCCTTAAAATACAGTTTTACTGTAACATTTTATCTAATTACCATTATACATATATATATGATAAAAATAATCAAAGGAAATAGACCATCAATTTGAAAGGATGCTAGAGGAATCATGGTAAGGGTTGGATAAGGCAAGAGGAAGAGGACAGTGGTATAATTAATTACCTTTAAATATAATATATTTAAATTGGAAAAGAATGCAATAATGATGATGATAATTTACACTACTGCTATTACTAATAACAATAACAACAGAAAATAGAATATAAAAATAAGAATACAAATTTGCCAAATTCCAGTTACCATTCCTATTTATTAATATGAATAATTGCCTTTGAAAGTTTTGCAAATCTTATTTTTATTTATTATTATTTATTTATTTATTTATTTATTTATTTATTTATTTATTTTATTTATGTGTGTGCATGTGTTCAAGTGTGTGTAGCATATGTACATATGTACATATCTGAGGAGACTAGAAGAGTGTCAGCTTTCCTAGGGCTGGATTCACATGCATCTGTAAGAGGCCAAACATAGCTGCTGGGATCTGAGCATGGGTCATCTGGAAGAAGAGTAAGAACTCTTAGGTACCAAGATATCCCCCAAAGGCCTACCTTTCAATTTTCAAGTAGAATAATTCAAATAGTAGATTAACTATGTGTTTATGATTGATTTGCGAGAAACGATCTTATGATATAAACCATTTTAGCATGAGAGTCAGGATCCTTACATACTAGCCTCCACTCTCTGGAATTAAAGTATATGTCATCATGTCCTGATATTAAAAAGTCAGTGGTAAGTCACCTGACACAAAATAAATGCTTTAAGAATAGCTCATGGTTAAATTTATGTATTCATGTAATGTGTGACACATTGATGCATGGGCATAATATGAAATGATCGAGTCAGAGTAATTAGAAAATCTATGCTTTTAAGCTTATATTACTTTGTTACCTTGTAAGAAAATAAGCTCCTCTAGTATTACTGTATTTTAGAAATAGTGTTAACTGTTTATTTTGTGCTATAAAGGTAAAAAGTTGTCACTTATCATGTTTGAGATACTACAATCAATGTTTCTTCACTATTTTTACAAATATTTCAAATTATATTTGCTTTCATCCATATATGTATGTGTATTAAATAATTGATAGCTTTTGTTTAATTTCAGAATAGTTATTTCCTCTATAAACAGCTTTTGGTAATGACTTTCAAAATTGGCATATATCATGACAACTGAGTGTATCACAAGATTCTGCTTGTAAAATGTCTAGAATTCTATAAAACTCATCTGGATTTGCACACTCGGTGAGGTTTATAAATAATAAGATGGATGCTGGTGTGAATTATAAAGATCAGTTTCAAATAATTCAGTTACATAATTGCAAGTACATAATTTCTAAGTTCACTTGAAGTAACCTTTGGCAATTATGGAAATTATGCATGCTCTGATCTGTGCTTAAGCTGTACAATACTACTATTACAGTAAGCTTCATATTGTGTCACTGTCAATTTAGAGTTAATTTTAAGTTTATTGCAGACATCCAAGAATACCCTGACCTGCTTGGGTTTATGCCTGGTTTTAGGTATAGGTTACCAAAACCCATTTATTTTCAATAACACCTTATCTTGAATGAAAATTCATGTGTTTATATTAATTATGAAGTTTTCCACAGGTGTATACACACTTGACTGAGAACTATTCTGGTTATCTGACAACTCAATTGAAAATAGTTTTAGAAAAAAAAGAAATCTTGGATTTTAAATCTTAACCCTTGGAAATTCAGAAATGCAGGTGTTCTCAAGGACAATGTTCACTATAAAAATTTATACTTAATGTCTCAAGTATAAATTGTATGAATAGAATCTTAAAATATTTGAAAAATCTTACAATTTATTTATACAGATGATATATCTGTGTCCAATATATCTTCATTATTATAGATATTAGAAATCTGTTTAATTGCTAAATTTGTCCAGTGTCATGACATATGTACTTGTTTGAAACAGTAACGGGAGCTGGAGAATGTTCAGTGGACAAGAATGCCTGGTGTTCCCTCTGCCCCAGTTCACAAATCTCTGAAACATGAGTTCCAAGGCATTCTTTATTCTTGTCTGTCCACCACAGAGCTTCTAGATGTGGCTTAAATCCTCTCTCTCTCAGTCCCCAACACAAAGGAACACAGCTACAGAATTAGAAATAAAATGTAAAATGATACACTAATCATTTATATAAAATTATATATATATTATATTTATAATATACAATATATAATAAATTAATATAATTAATAAATTAATAAAAATAATAAATTATATATTATATTTTATAATATATAATAGATATTATATATAATTTTATATAAATGATTAATGTATCATTCATATATATATATATATATATATATATATATATATATATATATATATATATATGACACAATCAGCTGGAGGTATATAGAAATTCTCTGTTTCTAAAATTAAGACTCCATAACAAACATGCAATTTTTCATGGAATACTTAGTAACTCTAGGAAACGCTCTGCATTTCTGTTGACAGTAGGGTTCCACAATCTACTTCAAGTTTGGCAGAGAACTGAAGAATGTGCTAACATAAAAGCACAAACACATACCCCACATGCAAAAACACACATTCTGGAGTAATCACCATAGAAATAAAAAAGACAAGAGATAGCCAATTTTCAAAACAAATTCGGACCAAGTGGACAGACACTCATGTGTCTTCATATTTATAAACTGGCTGTTTGCATTTCTCATACTAGGAATAACACTAAATAAAGTTAAAGGATTAGCAAAACCACATTGTTTGGATCCATGTTTTTCATATTACAATCTAATAAATCTTTATATTTTTATCAGAATAAGCTCTAGTTTCTTTGATTTCATATATCTTGGCAATATTTCTAAATTTAGTCAACCAAATGTAAAATTATCCACTTTGTTAATATCTTAAAACAATTAAAGGGCAAAATATTAATATACTGATCACTCCTCTATCACACTGAAAGGGAAATTTTATGAATGTACCAGAAGTCCTTTGGACAGCTACTCTGGAGCAAGCACCACAGAAATACAAAAAGCAAGAATGATTCAACTTCACAAAAAACATAAAAGGAGTGAAAAACTCTTGAAAAGTAGTCTTCTGGTATCTATCCATGTAACATGAACCCCAGGTTAAAAATATAATTGACAACAATATTGATGTATTAACCACAACAATTATAGGTGGTTGGGGGAATTCTGACCTTGGGTATGACATGGGCATTGTTATTATTATCAGTTGTGATGACCCAATGTCCTGAATGAGACTTGAAACAATAAGCTTTGGTTAGGGAGCAGAGTAGAGTTCCTAACAAAAAATGGTGGACAGGTAATAGTTACTGGACCAAAAATGTATTTTTTTTTCTTGATTTTTGTAATCATTCACAAATTTCTCATGCTCATTGTTGAAGAACCATTTATCCTATTTTTACCTTTGGTATTCTAGCTGAAGTAAGTTAATATTTGTTGTTCTCTACAGGAAAAATTCACAAACTAGAGTTTTTCTCCAATCATCATGAATTTAAAATAAAAAATAGAGGACAAAGTGACATGGTGTTGCATGAGAAATTTTATTGTATACTCGGAATATAAAGACTTAACTGAATAGGTTAGAAAATTACTGCTTTCACCCTATTTCAATGAGCAATTCAGCTAAGATATTTTAGATAAACATTACATTTTTATGCTAAAAAACAAAAATACTTACTAGTGAATATTTCATTGCAGCTCATGTTGAAATTCCAAAACACATCTTAAAAACAAATGAAAATTTTTAATATAGTTTATTGTTTAACAATTACTTTATATTTTCATGGCTGAAAATATGTTTTTGTACAAAATATTCTGATTATTTTTTTCTTTCCCTCATCTCTTCCAAATATCATCCCTCCTGCTCAGCCATTTATGTCCAAACACATTTATTCTCTTTCACTTTCATTAGAAAACTGATATTTAATAAATACTGTATCACATATACTAAAATATTTTAAGATATGATCACTATATCTATGGTTGATATGCAATATTAATCACCTAACTATATATACTAACTAAATATACCTTTCTATCTATCTGTTTGTCTATTTACCTGTGTATCTACTTAATTACCAATGTAGTTAAACTATATGATATATATA
Organism: Mus pahari; assembly: GCF_900095145.1. Lineage (NCBI taxonomy): Eukaryota > Metazoa > Chordata > Mammalia > Rodentia > Muridae > Mus > Mus pahari. The sequence goes on along the minus strand of NC_034601.1, from coordinate 61,606,121 downwards.
TATATATATATATATATATATATATATATATATGAATGAAAAGTTTGTTGATTTAAAATACTTATTAACTATTATGGATCAAGGTGCATGGAATTTCTTTTAAATGAGAAACTGCTATGCATTTATTTATTACAAAATACAAGATAAAATTTATCATGGCACTAAAATATTTCCCTTCTTTGAGAAATAATAAAGATAAACCTATGTTGGACAACAGCAAAATACATGGCACAGTAGGCAGAAAAAAAAAAGCACACATGGCTTCAAACTTACACAAAAACCTACAGGCAACAATAAATGTGATAGTCATAGAAATAATCTTCCCTAGGAAACAGAATCCCAACTGGTTACCAATTCCAAATGTTCTGAACTAAATGAATACATGTGAATAACATTGTACACACTGGATAAGTGTGTGTGTGTGTGTGTGTGTGTGTGTGCGCGCGCCTTTGTTTCTGTGTGTGTGCACCAATATGTTTCACAGACTTAGTAAAAAATAAATCCCTATATATATATGTATATGATAACAATAGAAAAGGTTCAAGACAAGCAAGGAGAAGTATATGGAATGATTTGGTGGGAAGAAAGAACATAAAGAAATGAAGCATTATTTAATAATCTCCAAAGAAAAAGAGAAGTGATAGAGATGAAATTTTAAATGTACTGCTATTATTTATTTAAAAACATTTAATAAAAGAAGAGAAAGTTATGGCAGTTATTCATGTGATTCATAGAGTCTAAAATTATCCACATGGTTTACCTTAGATATTACCAGGTCAGATAAAGTAGTCTTTTAACAATTTTTAAAAATCCTGAATATTTCAAGAATTAATTCAGTACCTACTGAATTTTGTCACAAAGTTATACAATATACAGACCTCTTAAATTTTTTCCTCTGATTTCATAGAAATCTGGGTGATTTAATGAAAGCCTCTATATCAACCCTAACTAGTGGTAATTTCCATTCTACATACACAATACAAACACACACACACACACACACACACACACATACACACACACACACACAGAGAATATATAAAATATGCCATATATAATAAATATGCAGTTATCAGTTAAAAATATTTAAAATTATGAGTAAGCTTTGGTATTCATATTAGGATAATAACTGTATGTATGTGTATTTGAAGATGCATATTTCTCAAAGTGCATATAATTTCACAGTAATATATAGAATATTTAGAATAGTCAAATGTTCATAATAAATAATAAACAATGAGAACAAAATTTGACATATAATTATTATTCATTCATTTTACAAGGACTTACCCAAAACACGTATAATGATATACTTCAGACTGTATTTTCCAATTTTTCACAATTATTTATATAGATAAACTTAAGTATATAAAGTACTAATTAGAATAAATTTCCAGCAATCTAATAAATGGTATCATTTGATGTCTTTAATATAGTGACTTTCTTCTACATTATATTTCCCATTAATTCACATGAGGTTTTCTTGTCAAATGAAACTGGTACAAACCTTGTAGAAGTACTTTTTGGCTAAGGGATTTTGGGCCTGTCCTTTAGCAAGCTAAGAGTAAAAATCCATTTTTTTTTTTATTTCTAACCTTCTACATGCCACAGGCCCTTTTCTCTAGTGGTAGGGGATATATTAGTGGTCTTGGCATCCCCTTTGAACAAGAAACAGATTACATCTTCACCACATCAGAAGTATGATCATCCATCATGTTCACTGAAGGCCTGTATATTCAAAAGGCTTTGCAATAACAGCAGAGCTGAAATGTGTAGTACCCTTCGGTTTAGAAAAGAATATTTGGCTAAAAATGTGTCCTCTTCTTTTACAACAAATAGCTCTTGAAACTCTGCTTCAACAAGGTTGAAAATGGAAGATTAAAATGACCTAGTTGCTATTAAGATATCCTTAATCATAAACCAATATTAATCACATTAGACATTTTCATTCATGATCCTATCTCTTTCTGTAAGATTTATTAGTTCTAGTGTTGCTTTACCTGAGTAGAGACTCATTTATGTGTGCTGTAATTAGAAGCAAAACAATCTACATATTATTTAAGAAATATCTGTGTAAGAAAGGAGTAATATGTCACTCATATGTTTTATGTATTGAATGCAAAAGTTTATATTATAAATAATAGATATAGAGTAATCCTAGATGCAAGATGATAACTTTAAAGGGATTACATAAAATGAGGAGAAAAATAGAACTCCGGAAAATGTATATGAAAAATTAAACTTTGATAGTTGAAGTAAATTGCACAGGAAAACAAATTAAATGAGGTACAGGTGGAATACAGATTCAAGAAGGAAAACTCCTTAACCACTGGCATAGACAGAATTTTTGTGTAAAGAAAGCTTCCTTAGAAAGAGGTTTTTCAGTGACTTGGAAGCACAAAGAATGCATGCTTATAACTCTTACCTTGGGGAACATGGTGGCTTTAATCAAATGTGGATTCCAAATGGAACTCCATTTGCATTCTCCATTCCTAAGCCTAATTTGAAAACCGTTTATCAGAGACAAAGAGCTGTGGAGACAGCCAGATATTTAGTTGTTCTTGCTAAATACTCTGCCAGAGGCTGGCCTTATTGGACATCAGTGGGAGGAGTGGCCCTGGGCCTGAGGGAATTCCATGCTCCAGTGTAGGGGAATTCCAAGGCTGGAAGGTCTGGAGTGGGTAGTGGGTGGGGGAGCACCCTCATAGACACAGAGGTGGATGGAATAGGGAGTTTCCAGAGGGGACATCTGGAAAGGGGATAACATTTGAAATGTAAATAAAGAAAATATTCAATAAAAAAAATATCAGCTCGCAAACTTAAAAGAAAAAAGAAAAGAAAAGAAAAGGAAAGGAAAAGGAAAAGAAAGGAAAAGGAAAAGAAACCTCTGTAGAAGCCCCATCCCCACTCTATAGCAGAAACTTTGGTGTCATTTGCATTTCTTTTCTTCCCAAAGGATGACAAAGATCTCTGAATCTCTGAACAAGATTCTTTCTCAAGCTTAGTATCCCAGCCTCTGCAAGCAGTAGGTATTCCTTCATGGGGAGCATTCCTGCTGAGCTTTCCAGGGAAACAGGTAAGCCAACTAAAAACCATCATTGCTCCCATCTCTGCTCCAAGCACAATACCCGCTTCAGCTTTTCTTCCTCCTCTGACCATATTTTCTATGGATTCCATAGACCTTTCCCTACTATCTGGCTCCCTTCTACCTGTTGCTTTATCTCAGCTCTGAACTCCAGCAGACTACTAGTGGCATGGAAGCAGTTAAGCTGTCAGAAGATCTTCCATTTTCTTCATGTTCCTCTAGATGCACCTGTCCAGTATCATCCTAAAATGATGGCAGATCCTCTGGATAACCCTTCTTCACTGTTTCCCTGCAACCTAGAAGGGAAACTAAGCAGATTCTGGTTGAAAATAAATCTGTTTTCTTCCCTCCTTTCAATACCTTCAATTCCCCTAGCCTATACCCACTTCAAAAGATTGGTTCCCAATAACCAAAAACTCATGGTATCAGGAACCCCCAGTGATCACAATTATCAAGTCTAATGGAATGTTCCCACTAGGTAATAGACACAGTTATCAGACACTCTAAACTTTTAGAGAGGAAACAAAAATCTAGAAAAAAAAAAAACATTTGATTAACAAAGACAAAATTCAGAAATCAGCAATGCGTCCTATCATCCCAATCCCAGATGCCTAGACACCATCATAAAAATACAATAAATAAAAGCCAGGGCAACACATCTCCACAGAGAGCCCAGCTATCTTAGGACAGCAAGCCATGGCATAACAACAAAACTGAAACACACACACAAACACACACACACACGCACACACACACACACACACACACACAATTTTAGAAAGCCTAAATAAGGATGATAAAGGTTCTTGAAGAAAACAATTAATCCCTTAAAAAAATCCAAGAAAACACAAACAATGGAAAGAAGTGAATACAACTGTGGAAAACCTGTTCAAAACAATAAAAATGGAATCACAGGGGTGTCTCTTTCTCTGCTGCCTGTTTTGGGTATCCTTTCCCCCTACTTGGTTGCCTCCATGCCTGTCAAAAGGAGAAAATGCTCCTGTTCCTACTGCAACTTGATATACCAAGCCTGGTTAAGGTTCACCTGAGGCTTCCTGTTTTTGAAGAGAAATGAATAAGGAATGGATTGGGGGGATGAAAGAGGTGAGGTAGGAAGTCTTGGAAGGAGAGGAAGGAAAGGAATCTTTGGTCAGGATGTAAAGTAAATAAGTAACTTTAGAAAAATAAAATTAAAAAAAAAAGCAGAACATTCTAGAAAACAAAACAAAACAAAAAAACCCAAACAAAATAAAAACAGGAATTTGAAGAAAAACTACAAAGGCATGCTTGACCACAGAAAACAAAAGATGAAATGGAGAATCCCAGGTGTTGAAGATACGATGGAAGAAATGGATACATCGATTAGAAAATATGAAGTAAAAAAAAAAAAAAAATCTTCTGACACATGAAAATATTCAGGGAATCTGGGACACTATGAAAAGATCAATCCTAAAAATAGTGAGGAACAGAGAAGGGAGAAGAATCCTATCTCAAAAGTACGGAAAATATTTTCATTAAAATCGTATAAAAACTTATCCTAACCTAAAAAATGAGATGACAATAAGGTGTAAACAGCATACAGAACACCAAATAGATTAGGCCAGAAAAGAAAATGCTCTTGCCTGGAAAAATCTGCCTCTTCATTCTCTCTCTCTCTCTCTCTCTCTCTCTCTCTCTCTCTCTCTCTCTCTCTCTCTCTCTCTCTTCTTTTATTTTTTTATTAGATATTTTCTTCATTTACATATCGAATGCTATCCTAAAAGTCCCCTATACCCTCCCCTGCCCTGCCGCCTAGGCCAGTTTCTGCTACTTAGTGCCTCACACTAGACAGCTATATCAGGGTCCTTTCAGCAAAATCTTGGTGGCATGTGCAATAGTGTCTGCGTTTGGTGGTTGATTATGGTATGGATCCCCGGGTGGGGTAGTCTCTGGATGGACCATCCTTTTGTCTTAGCTCCTAACATTGTCTCTGTAACTCCTTCCATGGGTATTTTGTTCCCTATTCTAAGGAGGATTGAAGTATCCACACGTTGGTCTTCCTTCTTGATTTTCTTGTGTTTTGCAAATTGTATGTTGGGTATTCTAAGATTCTGGGTATGAAGACTGAAGTCTGAAGGCTCTACTTATCTGTGAGTACATATCAAGTGACTTCTTTTGTGACTGGGTTACCTCACTCAGGATATCTTTCCAGCTTCTGGCTATTATAAATAAGACTTTTATGAACATAGTCACCTATCTTTCCTATTTATTTTTCCCACGAATGTTGGGCATATCCTAACTGTGGCTCATTCAGTTAAATCTTTCTTTGAATATTCTCTTTGTTAGCCTCTCATTTAGTCTTGAAAGCATGACTACTCTCTTCAAAAACTAATAATACTTTCAGTTTTACAGATTAAAGCTGTGTACTAAGGGTATGTTTGTATTCTAACAAGATCATACTGCTATCCAGGCATGTCTGCATTTCAGCTGAGTCTTATATACCTTGAATGTGATCCCTTGCCAGAGAAGCCACGTTGTTGGATTAAAATATATCTACACCCGTAAGGTTAAAAGATGTCTATTTAATAGAAAAATTACAATGGGAGAAAGAACATATGAATCCTATGGAAGATGAAGTGGGGTTGTTGATTTGAAGTAGCTTACACGTGACACAGTGCAGCGAAAGGAGAATGAAAGTTAGAAATGGAATAAAGAGCTCTTCTTGCATTCAAGCAAGGAAACTTACTGAATAATCTGGACAATGAAGTGGGATAGAATGATGCACAATTTATAGACAATAGTATTTACATTTGCCCTTTAATACTAAAGCAAGGAAAATATTTGATTCAACAGACTGCTTAAGTCCTTAATGGTGACCAAGGGCAGGAAACTATGTTTCCAGGAAATATGCTGCACTTAAACATGTGGGATTTGAAGCAACAATGACAAAGAATGGCAGAGCTTCTTAAAGTCTGGCTTGTGATGCTGTGAAACCTCCTATATACTTTAACAGGGTGCAAGATGAGAAAATAAATATTACTACTATCATAGTCATTGAGACTACATCCTGTGGAGGGCAGAGGAATGCCATATAAGAACTCCTAGAAAGATTAGGCTACTCTTGCTAAATGTTCCTATGAATATAAGAGAACTGAAGATAATAGAAGAAACATAATGTCCCAATTTTATTCTGTTGCTCTGATAAACCTCTCTGAATAAAATCAATTTGAGGAGAAAAAGATTTACTTATACTTCCAGATACAATGTGTCACTTAGGAAAGAAAATGTAAGAACTCAAGGTAGAACCCTGAGACTATAACCATGCAAGCCTCTTCATCTGGGTGACTTCCAGTCTCATGCTAAGTTAGTTTGCTAAGTTAGTTTTCTTGTGTATTACAGGGCCAAGTACCTAGTGCTATGCCAGGCCCAACCAGATCAATTAATCATTAAGGCAATTCTCCACAGAGATGCTGACAGGCTGATCCTAGTTAAGCCACTCCTAAACTGACATTACTCTCAGATTACTCTAAGCCAGATCTTATTAATAGTTAACACTAACCAGGCAGACAGGCAGTACCGAGAAAACTTCATGAGAGAAACAATGTTTTATGTGAGCCCAGTACAACTGTTGTGGCAGGACAAAATTAATGAAGCATGAAGATGATTTGGTAGGAACTTCGGCACTAGTATCAAGTTTTTTGCTTTTCTCTGTAAAAGCACATGCCTTTAATTCAGTCATTATATCTCTGTGTCAGAACATGATTTTTAGGGAATAATTGTATTCTCCATCATAGAATGTGATTTTTAGAGAGTAAATATGTTAGGGAAGATCTTAAAGTTTATCATGTGAGTTGGGGAGAACTCCATGCTCAGGAATTGACAACAATCAATGACAAGCATCTTGAAATGTAAATTATTTTGTAGAACAAAGTAAACAATCAATACAGTGAGGAGAAAGAGTACTGATAGGGAAAGTATATTTGTCAGCTAAGTGTCTGATGGGTTAATATTCAGAATATACAAGAAAATATATTAAAAAATAAAAAATAAGCAATCCAATTAAAACTGACTACAGATCTGAACAGAGTGTTGGGGTTCAGGCATTGCCTCACAAACCTCACTCAGACAGGGACAGTTTATAGGCATACACCCCAGGACTGAGAGAACAGGGCTTCAGACCAGACTGGACAGCTGATTACAATGGCCAGCCAGAATCCTACAGAGCTTTGAAGCCTGTCATCCACAAAGTTATTACACCAATCAGGATTTAGGGATATGGGACTTCTACAGGAACATGTCTTTATCGTACATTTATCTTGTTCCCATTGGTTGGGCTATTCAAATGTTGTGAGTGACTTGTCTTGCCTAATATTCATTTCTTAACTTGAAAACCAGGATGTCAGTTATTCACGTGCATGTCTCTTTCTGCCAAGTAATATGTCAATTCCCAAGAAAGTATTGGGAACTTAAAACTTTACTAGTCCAGTACTCTAAATGGAAGTCTTATTCCAAATGACTTCTTAGTTTGTTGCAGTTGTCTCTCTTATGCTGCAGTCCATCCAGGGTTCAGGTATAAAGACAAAACCTGTAAAAGCAGGTACAAAGGTGCTGGAAGTGTTGCTGGGTGGTTGGTTCAGGTCTAAGCATATTGCATCTAAGTACACAGAGTAGTTCTAAATGATCTCTATTGTGGTTGACTTCCAGGAACACCAAAGCATAAAAAATAACAGAATATGCAACCAATTGAGTCATGAGAAAGTTTTCTAGTCACAGCACATGATCAAGTTTCCTTCTGATAGGAAAATCAGCATATGAGAAAGGCTCCTTGTAACACTAGTAAAAGCACAAAATGGCTGACTAAACAGGCAGTAGCTACTCATGTCTGAAAATTGTTCTCAAGAGAAAAACTAAAATATGGCTATTTTGCTGGTAAATAAACACAGTATTAAACTGACTTCAATGACTTGTCATTGTAACCATACAACAGTGACTCTCTAAACTCTCATATGAGAAGCTGGTATCTGTGATAGATGATGATTACAGAGACATATAAATGCCTAAAGTGTGAAGAATACAATGAACTATCAATACTACACGGGCACAAAACTGAGTAGGTATGAAGAAGTTTTATGTGGAAAGATTTGTGGGAGTGGCACTGAATGAGTTCTAAATGCAGTGCATTAGAGTCTCAAAAAGAAAACATATTTTCAAAACTGCAAATTGTAGGAAGCCTCTATCTGTATTATGAAGTCTCAAAAGTATCTGTAACAAATTCTGCAGAACAGATAAAAAATTCTTGGACTTAATTTCCATGTTAACTCATTAATCTATCTGTAATGATTGATCTTGGTTTTGAACTCAGTGGGGATGAGAATTACAAAGAAGAGAGATAGATATTGTTTTGTCTTTGAGTGTCTGGAATAACTGAGCTATCAAGACCTTCTGAGAATGGGCAATGCCTTTTTAGTAAGGTTCAGAGAAAGAAGACTAAGAGAACAGCTGCTTTCCCAACATGCCTTTATTCTTTGCTTGTGAGCACATTTTCTCATCCACATTCTCTGTTGGTGGCTGCAATTCCTCATATACTGAAACTACCTTGCCCAATGTGGGCTAAAGACTAAAGACTCTTTAACACTCTTCATGACCTTCAGGACGAGAGAATTTGGATTTGTAGGTTCTATCCTTGTAAACTGAGTAGATTTTGGGTTCTTAGCCTTTGTCTTCGCAGAACAACATTGTCTGCAGAATGCAATCTATAAAATAATTTAATAAATTCCCTTTGTAGTATGTACTCAATATAACTAAGTTCTGTTCATAGAGAACTCTTAATATTGCAATACTATTGCACATGCTAGATGGATGCATTTAATGCAGAGGTTCTTAGAATATGCAATAATAATAATACTTCTCACTTATATAAAGAAGCACTGGTGATCTGACATCGCAATGTATTTAACATGAAATAATGAATATAAACCTAAAAATATTAACAGAATTTAATAAATGCTACTTTTACATTATAACCTTCATTCTGTTTTTCACAAGAGATTTCCACTGTACTTCTTTTCGATTTTGCCAAATAGAATTATATCTTTAAAATGTATTTTACATTTATACTGGTTACTTCAATACAAGTTTGAACCATTTTACAATGTGCCATAAAAATACTAAAGCCAGGAAAATTTTTTTATTACATTAGTATTTCTTACATTTAAGCATGTCTAAAGGGGGAGAGAGAGAGAGAGAGAGAGAGAGAGAGAGAGAGAGAGAGAGAGAGAGAGAGAGA
>NC_034601.1:61582736-61596726 GCF_900095145.1 Mus pahari | reverse complement strand
AGAGAGAGAGAGAGAGACAGAGAGAGACAGAGAGAGAGAGAGAGACAGAGAGATACAGAGACAGAGACAGAGACAGAAATCTTCATAACACAATTCAGCATACCACAAGTGGCAGTGATAACAGAATCTAAGACAAATTTACTACAAGCCAGGGAGCCAGCTATTAGGTACTCTGAATCCCATTACTACAACTATACTGTTTTGGGTCAAATAATTTTACAGGCCTATTTGCCATCTGCCACTCAAAGTATTTTTGTTTTGAGGAATATTTGTCTCATAATATTTGAGATATTCTGAGACATGGTTGTATTGCCTAGTATATTCCTACTTTATGAGTGTTGCTTAATAGTGGGTTTTGAATATCAAGAATTGGGTATGTATATTCACAAAGTTGTACTCAGCATGAGCTTCTTCAAGGGGAAATTTGAATATGTTTTGTAATATTTTACTCCGCAGGTTCTTAAAAATCTGAATGACTATTTTTAGAATGAAAATAAGTGTGCATAATATACGGTTTTGAATTTGGTAGTTTGATCTGTACAGTTTGTCTTTGGTCCTCTAGCTGACTCCCTGTGGCTAGATGCTGTTCTGTTTTTCGCAGCAAGCAGGCTCATGCTCAATTCTTCCCAATGTTGGTGCTTTAGTACCATTAATGCCAGCCTTCTATCCTCACAAAGATACCCACATAGAACATGATTAAACATTTAGTGTTTAATCCCATTTCCACCTTAAATTTGCTTGACCCAGTATTCATATTTCCCATCTTTCCTTACGCAGAATCTACAATATTATTATATTCTAATAGTAATTTAGAAAAAAAGTGTCTGTGACTAAATGTATACTTAAACAAAGAATTTGCAATGTCAAAAAGAACACAAATCTCTTCACCAGGGTCAGTTTTGTGTTTTTGTTTTTCCTTTTTAATTATCACATATCGGTTGTAAACACTTACCAGATAAACCTGTTCTTTATCCCCTCCTCCCAAGCCTTGGTGATAAGTGCAGAAGAGGATCCAGAAAGAGTCTGAGTGTCAGAGTTGGTGGATGGCTATAAGCAAACAGTATCTCTGAACACTGTGGATCATTTGCACAACCCAAAAGGTTAGTGGTAGAATTCACAAAGACCCATGGAAGCTTAATCCACAAATTAACAGTATGGGGAAGGGAACTGGACATAAGGCCTCAACACCATGAGGCTATTTCCAATGTTTGATGTAGCTTTTTGTAAATGTTTCCTTTTGATCTTTGATTCCTTTTCTTTAAGTTTATTGCTACATTGTTTATTTTTGGGTTCTTCATTATCTTCATGTCTCTGGCTCAGTTCAGAGTCTGGCTTAACTCTCACTGTCTTCTTCTGCAAGCCCCACTTACTTTCAACTTTCCCTTATTTTCAGATGGGAGCCTGATATAGCTATCCCTTGAGAGGTGCTTCCAGATCCTGACCAATACAGATGCTTGCAGTCAAATATCAGACTGAGCACAGGGACCACTATGGAGAAGTTAGGGCAAGGACTGAAGGAGATGGAGGGCTTTGCAACCCCATAGAAAGAGCAACAATACCAATCAACCAGCTGCTGCCAGCACCCAAAGCTCACAGGAACTAAACCACCAAGCAAAGAGCACAGATGGGCTATGTACCAGAGGAGGCTCTTATTGGTCATCTCTGGGAGGGGAGCCTTTCTGTCCTGAGGAGGCTGGATGAACCAGGGTAGGAGAATGTTAGGGCACTGAGACAGGAGTGTATGGGCAGGAGGGCGAACACCCTCACAGAGTCAGGGGAGATAGGGGATTTGTGAAGGGGAAACTGGGAAGGGGGGATAACACTTAAAATGTAAATACACAGAATAATAAATAAAAATGAAAAAGATCTCTTCTTTCTGTTTTTCCTCTCTTTTCATCTTCCCTTCTCCCCTCCTCTCTTTTCCTCTCTTCTCTTTTCTTCACCTGTGTTTTACTTCTCTTCTCTAGTCCTAGTCAACTTTCTTTCTTCCTGTATCAACTGTCTTTACTGCACCCTATTCTTCTGCATCCTGGGCAGTACTTCTTCTTACCCCCAGCCTACTACTCTCTTTCTCCTACTACTTCTCTCTACAGCTTTTTATCTTTCCACTCCTCTCAGTCTCTACTTGTTTTTATATCCTCTTCTTTTCCCAGAATTCCAAGAGACAACTGTCACTGAAGAGCATAAGGTCATTTAAAGGACCAGGCACATAAAATTTTCCATACTACAGTTAGATGCTGTGATATTGAGAGATAGTTTTCTCTCAGTGTAGATCCTGGTAAATAAACCCACTACAGTGGAATACCATATATCTGAATATATTTTCACAACACAAAATTATCTTAGTGGGTCTAAAACAGGAAATGGGTCTGTTGCATATTGGCAATGTCGATGGAGAAGTTTTATATGGTCCTAACATATTGTAAGGAACTCTCAAAATTTACAATAATAAAAATATGTGAATTTAAAAATTTAGATTTAAAAATAGAACTGATAATAATTTGCTTATGGAAGATGTTGTGATACTTTGAATAAATTGTAAAGGTTAAGAAGAAGATAAGATTTGATAAACTTATTTTAAAAAATTGTAATTAATAACAGCATAGCAGTCCTAGACACCAGTGTCTGTCCTTTATGAAAACTAACTTCTAATTCAAGGTAACTTACCTAACTATTAATAAATTTTAACATATATAACTAATACACACAACCATATGCAATGCTTTGCATGCATATTATATAAAAACACACACACACATATATGCATATATACATACACAAAATATGCACACATGGAACATTCAATAATAAATAAATATTTTGTTACTTTGAAATAAATTTTCAGGTCCAAATTCTTATTTGTTTGATTGTTTTTCTTGTTCTTTTTGTTTGTTTGTTTTTAATCTAGACTCTTTGGCAAAGCTAATGATGTAACTATTATATCATATAGAGTAATGGACTACCAATTAACTGACCTTGTGAAGACAAAACTGTATAGTTCGTGTTTATTACAAAATTTTTGTTAGGCCTTGAACTACTCTGCTTAAAATGCATTATTACAGTCAAGCACATTTTTTGAAGAAATCAGCCAAAAAGAATCTATTCCGACCTCAAAAAAAGTTCATCTTGCTGTGAATAAATATACATAGAATTTGAAAGATATATGAAGGGCTGGGGAGAGTTAATAAGAAATGTTAAGACTGGATTTTTGTCTCATCATCAAGACCATGTATAAATCAATTTGTGACCTAAATAAAATGATAAGATCTTGATCTTCACTTTTTTTTTTAAAAGAAAAGCCCATTCAAATCAAGTAAAAAGGCATTAAACCTGGCTGTCAACATTATTTACATGGTTCTAATTATGAGCACAGGAATTGTTTTAATAGATGTAACCTTTCTTATGATACCAACTGTAACCAATAATTGTTTCCTAACTAATGAACAAAATATTAACACGTGTATAATGTAGTTCAATGCACTAAAATATTACAGCTACCATAAAAAATATTGATTGAAGTTTGACATCGGAAGGCACAACCTTCTGGTAATATTTGAGAAAAAAAAATGTCAAATGTTCGACATTGTTATGAATAATTTTATCAGTGGCCAGATGTTTCTGCTTGCAAGTTATCTATTGTTTCAGCACTGATTTAGGAAATGAAGGTATAAAGTAGATGTACAATATGGTTTCAAAAGACAGTTAAAATTTCATGGTACTAATTTTGCATATCTTCTTGCTTTCCCAGTTTTAAAAAATTTCTATTCTTAGTACATATTATGAACACTGGAGCACAAAGGCCCTTCAAATTTGTAAATATGTAAATCCCAGAAACTTTAGCAGCATTCAAACAATCCTCTTCACAAAGCTGATAACAACTCCATATAATTGTTTAAAGCAACAGTGGTTTCAGAAGGCAAATGCACCATGTCTAGTTATAATAAAATCCCCATTTAACTGTAATGTGACCCACTATAAACTATGATATTAACATGTCAAGTCAATTTCAAGGTCTCCTCTTTTCTGGGTATTTAGCACAACAAATTTCATGCTAAATCATTCTGAGATTCCTAAATGCAAACATAGAAGTGTGGCATTTTTGCATATCTTACAAAGCATATACATGAATGCATGTATTTATAGTAAATTTAGTAATATATTATAGTTTTAATTACCATTGATAATTTAGTATAATTGGTACTGCTATAACTCATATTTACAGTTAAGATAGATTATTAGTATTACTAAGGTAAAATGTCATCTAATATAAAACATAACATAATATATAAAGTAAATTAATACAAATAATTACACCCAAAATCTGAAAAGCAGTTATTTTCATGTTATAAATGTTGGTCTTCATTATCTTCCCTATTGACTTGCATTCTTGCATTGCCTAATATTATTTTGGATGCCATATTAGCTGTTGTTGTTGTTGTTGTTGTTGTTGTTGTTGTGTATATATATATATATATATATATATATATATATATATATATATATAACAAATAATAGAAAAAATTGATTATATTTCTTTGGTTGGTAATACTTAATGGAATAACTTTAAAATATAATTTGTGACAGAAATAATTTTGACAGATAAAGTGATCACCAGTGACATTTGAAAGTGGAGGACAAAAAGCAACATAGAAGTATTGCATACAGTTCTGAGGTGAATGAGCATCGCTATAAGGGCTTCAAACATATTACTATGGGCAGCACACATATCACAAACAAGGTCAAATAAAATTCACAATTTTATGGCTTGTAGAATATTAGAATGAAAAAGTATTTAATAGAAATATAAATATCTAAGGAGCAGGAAAAGGGAAAGCTAACGTTTCTATTCTGTTTATGTCTAAGGATTCATATTTTGAATTTATAATTAGTAAATCATAATACAGTTATGAATGTGAATGGGTGATCTGTAAAGAGACATATGTAACTTAGATAATAATAATGCATGCTTAATATTAAAAGTGTTTATTGTTAAAACATATTAAAATTAATATTAAAGAAAAGTGTAGAATTAACATTTTGAGTACATGATACAATCCAACATAAAGAACATTTAAACAAGGATTAAAATAGGTGATAATGCCAATATATTAATATCTTAGCCATAATTGTCTTTGAAACAACAAACATAATTCAAAGGTCAAGAATTAATTTTTTTTCTAAAGAAAATTGACAATGGTTTTCTTTCACTTAATGAAAAAATACTACAATATGTGAATGTTAGGTAAAATTAGGTCAATATATTCATATTGAGACATATATTTTAATTATAGCCAAAACATATAATACCAACTTAATGGAAGAAGATAAAGTATTTACAAGGTCAGTTATCATAAGAAATAATGGAGCTCAGAGGTCAGAAAAATGATAATTTAAGAAGCTGTTGACTCGGTAATTTAAATAAATTAATAAAATAGGATGGCTTCAGAGCCGGAAGTTCACTTGCCTGTGCCTCCTGGGTGCTGAAAACTAAAAGCATGAGTCACTGTCCCATTGATGAGTCACTGTCCCATTGATGAGTCCCTGTCCCATTGCTTATTAGTTAGTTAGTTACTTACTTAGTTGTTTTGAGACAAGGTTTCTTCCTGTAGCCCTGCTTTGTAAACCAGGATGCTATTCTGTAAACCAGTATGTTCTTGAATTCACAGAAATCAGCTTGATTTAGCCTCCAGAATAATTGGATTAAATGTGTGTGCCAACACCTCCTAGAATAGACAATGGGAAACAGAAAGTATCTTCAACAAATAGTGCTGATCTAATTGGATATCAGCATGTAGAATAATGCAAATAGAACAATATCTATCACTCTGCACAAAACTCAAGTCCAAGTGAATCAAAGAGCTCAGCATAAATCTAGATGCACTGAACATGATAGAAAATAAGGGTGGTGGGGTAGCCTTAATCTTATTGATGCAGGAGCCAAATATTTGAATAAAAACTGATAGCATAAGAACTAAGATTTATAATTAATAAATGGAACCTCTGAAACTGAAAACTTCTGTAAGGCAAAAAACAAACAAAAAAAAAAAACAAAAAAAACCAAAAACCAAAACAAAACAAACAAACAAAATCACCATCAATAGGACAAAATGTCAGCTTAATGAATATGAAAAGATCTCCACTGACTGCACACTGGACACAGGGATAATATCCAAAATATGTGAAGAACTCAAGAAACTAGACATCAAAATACCAAATAATCCACTTAAAAATGGGTTACAGATCTAAGCAAATAATTCCAAACTGAAGTATGTCAAATGGCTGAGAAACACTTAAAGAAATATTCAACATTCTTAGCCATCAGGAAAACATAAATTAAAAAAAAATATGAATCCATCTTATATCTTTCAGAATGGCTAAAATAAAAATAACACAAGTGACATGGTGGTGAGGATATACAACAAGAAGACCACTTCTCCATTTCTGGGGAGATTGTAGCTTTTGTGCAAACACTTTGGAAATCAATATGGCAGCTTCCTAGAAAATTGAGATTTATCCCTTCCTCAAAACTCAGGTATAGCACTCTTGGTCATATGTCCAAAGGATAACTCATCATACCACAAAGTCTCTTGCTCAGTTATGTTCATACTACCTTTAATTGTAACAGTCAGGAACTGTAATCAACCTAGATATTTCTCAAAAGAAGAATTGATAAAATAATGTGGTTCATTTACACAGTGTCTTATTACTCAGATGTTAAAAAGAAATGACAACATGAGATCTGTACACAAATGGATAAACCTGAAAAAAAATCTTTCTGAGTGAGGTAACCCAGACCCAGATACACAAACATGGTATGTACTCACTTATAACAGGATGTAAACTGTAAAGTAAATATGATAATTATGCTACAATCTATAGGCCTAGAGAGACTAAGTTACAAGGGGATACTGAAGTTAGGATGTAATATATGAAAGAAAAATAAATATAAAATTTAAAAAAGAAGCTGTAGATCATAAGTCACTATGTTACCTGAAATTTGTAGGTTCTACAAATACAAATATCTTCTCTCATAGGTGGAAGAAGTGAATGAGAAAACAGAAAACATCACACACCGTCAAACAGAAACACAAATACATACATGCATATACATACACAAACATGTATGTATATATATATACACATAGCTCATACATACATAAATTCACATACCCAGACTTACATAGACATACACAGATGTATACACATACGTAGATACACACAGAGACACACACACAGACACAAACATACACACATATTTACCCATAATTTATAAATTATACCTATGTTTTTTTTCTTCAGTACAGACTCCTGCCTGTTCTTCTGCTACCTTTTACACTAGAGTTAGTATATAAAACAAAAGATTCACATATATGTTTTTCTTCTATCACTTCTATGGGATTATTCTGCCTCCTCTACATTTCCCCAACCTCTATATCCCTTCCACATGTTTGGTCCTCTCTCTTTCTTGTTTTCTGGCTTCAAGGGCAATGTACTCTCACCTAGAAAACAAAATTCCAAATACTTTATTCCAGAAAGAACAAAGGAGGAAAAGCATAGGACATTTGTCTTTCTAGGCCTTGTTTATCTGATTTTGCATAATGTTTTCCAGTGTAATAAAGATTGGTGCAGATTCATATTCATTGTTACCCTATTCACAGTAGCTGGAAAATGGAATCAGCCTAGATACTGTAAATAAATAGTAAATAGGAAATATTAGATAATTGGAACACAATTATGTGCATATATGAATGGAAATGAAATAAAAATTAGTAAAAATATGAATATCACTGTCTTTTTACATATTAAAATACAAGTTTTATTCCATACTAGTCAATAAAAAATGCAGAAAAATATTAGAACAAGTATTCTGAAGTGGCAAGGAAGAAATCATGTAGGTTGCTCAGAGTGTAAATAATAAAGCAATTTTGAATTACTATATATCAATAATTAAAAGAGAAAATAAAATAGAAAAGTATGAAGCAATCTAACTACGTATATTTTAATGTGATTTTTTTTTAATTATGTTATGTGAATATGTGTTTCCTAAGATGTGGAAGAAGTGGATATTTCACAGCAGGTGATTATGATTTGCCTACTGCAGTAGCAGGGCAGTGATTTTTTTCACATGCTGCCATTTGATTCTAATAACTTTGGAAAGAGTGTAAATGACACCAGGGTGAGAGCCTTTGGTGGCTGCTGCTGCCCCTGCTGCTGGTTCCTGTTGTGGTTTATTAAGTGCTCAGGAGCAAAGAGAGGTGAAGAAGGACTTGCAGATATTCTAAGGAGAATGTTTGATTTGCCCCAAAGAACTCAGTGCTCTAATCAACAGGAAGTAGACAAGAGATGTCTATGCCCCCTTTACACAATATCCTTCTTAATAGGACTAGGGTGGAATAAGTGTTAGGAGGAAGGCAAAGATAAAAGAACATAACAAAACAGCCACAAATGAAAAAACAAAATAGCGACAACATTATTATAACCTTAAAAAATAAAAAACAAGAAATACTAATAATATAGATATTGTTGTATACAACAATGTACACTTTCATAATTGTTAAATCTAATTTAAATAAATATTGTGTTAAAATGACAAAATTTTATAGCTTTTTCTAGAACTGACTGTTTAATATACACAGATGATATAATGTTAAAGTTTATTTATTTATTTTTGCCCCTTTCTATTTTCATGATTATTAAAATGTAGTAGCTTCATGTCTCTATTCACTGTGTAACAACTTCTTTCATGCTCCTCTTGTCTAAAATCTATTTCCCTGTATAAATACATGCATACATACATAAATGCAATAAATCACAATGAAGAGTCATTATAAGGAATAATGTCTTCTACTGTTTTCTGTCCAAAACTGAATTAAGGATTCACAGAATTTAAAAGAATAAACTCCAGACACTGAATGGTATCACTTGTGTGCAGTTCCAGAACAAATAAAACAATGTACCTACAGAAGCCAAGTCTCTGCACTATATGGAACACTAGACATATAATGTACACACAGAAGCCAAGTCTCTGTACTGTATGGAACACTAGACATATGATGCACCTACAGAAGCCAAGTCTCTGTACAGTATGGAACACAAAACATATGAGGAGTGATAGCAAAGATTCAGAAGCATGACCTCATTGTGGCTATTTTTTCTAATGCCTGAATGTGTTTGTTAAATACACTCAGCCTATAAGCGAGATTCTCTAAAAATCCATTTCCCACTTAACAAGGAATTACTCTATGCATAACAAAAACATTGACAAACCTCTGGTTTTTGTACAAAGCAGAAAGTCCTCCTTCTGTGACATATGAACCTGTGGACATAAAACATAAGCACAAACTTGGATGTGCTTTAATTGTAATAAGAGCATCATTTACTCAAGCTAAAAGGAAATACAAAGATAATAAGAATGATGAATTTTTGTGTAGACTATCGATATCTATATATCTATATCTATATATCTATATCTATATATCTATATCTATATATCTCTATCTCTATCTCTATCTCTATTAATCTATATCTATATCTATATCTATATCTATATCTGTATCTGTATCTGTATCTGTATCTGTATCTGTATCTATATCTATCTATATCTATATCTATCTATCTATCTATCTATATCTATCTATCTATCTATCTATCTATATATATATATATATATATATATATATATATACCATGCTTCATCACTTTAACGTTGTTACTGTGTATTTCAGATCTTCATAGATCTCCTTATAGTGAATGAATACACGCTGCAAAAATGTAAAAATGAATGGAAAAAATAATAGCCAAGTAAATGCATTAAGAGGTGGAACGGAGGAAAGAATGATTTATGGAAATGCAACACACTCACACATATACAAACACACACATAAACACTCACACACATTCATACACCCCACTAATACCCACACATACTCACACACACATACACACAAACTCACACACTCACACACACACAAACTCACACACTTACCCACACACATTCAAACACACACTCACATACTCTCACACACACTCAAACACCCCCACACACTCTCCTCCACACAATCACACACACACTCACACAAACACATACATCAAACACACACATATACACAAACTCACACACCTACCCAATACATTCACACACACACATTCACGCACAAACACTCACCCCACATACTCTCAGATACACATATTCACATATATAAACACTCACACACTTGCACACACATACACACCCACTCACACACACATATACACAAACTCACATACTCCCACAAACATTCACATACTCATACACACACTCACATACACACTCATACACACACACACACAAATTCACACACACACCCTCATAGACACACACTCAAATTCACAGTTATACCCTCACTCATATACACTCACACACTCAAATTCACACAGTTACACACACACATACACACAATGACTCACACACACATACACACACATACACATACAAATAGTCTAGAGTGAATAAAAATGAATTAGAGATATATAGCCAATTAAAAATATATTTATACTCATCATTTCAAGAATTATAAATAATTTTCCTACATTTGTGTTAGGACATACTTTATACCACATTCAAACTATGCATCCCAACAGAACAAATTGCCAAATCCTAGAATAATTCAAAAACATCATTTGAAAAAAAATCTACTGTTCAATATTTTGATAATATATAAACAAGTTTAATGTATTATCTTTAGTATTATCAAGGCCATTGTTATATATTATTTTTATTTGAAATCTCATTACACTACAATGAAACACATAGAGAAGAAAAAAATAAAGAAAATAGTGAAAATTACTTTTTTCAATATAGCTTTACCTCAATAATTATAGCAGGGATTGAGAAAACAGTGTGTTTTGTTTTGAAGTATGGTCAGCCAAATCTATGAAATTATAAAAGTCAAATCCATTTTGATAGCAAGTATCTGAGCTTTGCCAGAAGCAAAAATGATGGACTCAAAAATACCCAGGCATGACAATGGTGCTAAGTGCCATCAACAAACTGTAGAAGCAATTGAAGTTTCATATTTGGAGAATTCAGAATTTCCAGAACTGTGAAACCTCACACTATTGCTGCCACTTCACAATACTTTTATTCATAGTTACAAATATTGTGCTTTTCATTCTCTATCCTATTTCATAATGTAATTTTATGAGAATTTTTCTTAACTTTCATTTTCTCATATTTATTATATATAATTATTATTTTTGTTTGACATCTATTTTTCTTATCACCGTATATTATTGTTTTTATTTCATGTTTATACTTTTAGAATTTCATCCACTATATTGTCGTTTATTATTTTTCCTTTCCTACCTTTCCCATATTTTCCTCTTTCTTACTACCCAACCATTATTTTATTTAATCTATCATTTATCTATGTACTTATGTATCATCTATTATCTATCTATCTATCTATCTATCTATCTATCTATCTATCTATCTATCACCTCTGTACCTATTATCAATGCATATCAAAACCAAATTTAAACAGAACTAAAAATATGTAAGAATAATATGACAAAAATACCACAACAAACTTTGAACAATCTTTGATTCCATTGTGTTTTGACCAACTATTCTTGCTTATGAGGTTTCCCTGCACTTTTCATGACTGCACACATTGCAATTCCTTTGAAGAAAACTTCCCAGCATCTGTTGATTATAAATAGCTTTTTGACTAGATTTTATATCCACTTTTTTTTCTTAGTGCTGGGATTTTTGTCTGGTTTGAGTTTGTGCAGGTTAGTCTTGTGTTAGCTATGACCGTTACTGGCCAATGTAAAGAGTAAAGATTTTAAACACTCATCTTTAAACTTGGTGATTTATCAAACCATTCCCTTCAATGCTCAAAAATTTGTTTGAAACGTTAGGCAAATGTAGGGTGAGAGTCATAGGAGGCAGATAACGCCAAGCAAACGGCATTATAATAGTATTTTTGGGTTGGTTCGTTTTTGTTTTTGTTCTTTACTTCATTACTTCCATAATTTCATTATTATGAATGGGGGTATAATTTTCAAATATTTATTATACTTAAATTTCACTGAATTTTTAGAATTTCAGTCTACTAACTATAGAGAAAAGATAAGAGGTGCTATTTACTCATTATTCACTCACATACTTTCTTTTCCCCCATTTTTTAACAATTGTTGCACATAATTTTCCAGAATCCCATAATTCTGCATTTCATTGTGATTTCTCTTCTGTGTTTTTACCTTTCCTCTGTGCTTAAATTATGCTATTTATATATTGTACCCAGGATTTATTGTATCTAATCTTTTAGTGCTCTTTCCTATTTTTGAATAATACAATTCTATATGTACTTCTAATACTTCTGTTGATATGTCCTTTATGTCTCTCTCTCCCCTCTCTCCATTTTTAATCATTAAGTAATTTTTTAAAAATCCTAAAAAGTTGTTTTCATTTGAAATTTACCTATTGTAAGGATAGATATTTCTATTGACTAGATTTTTTTTTTTATAAAAAACGCTGAGTACTTCTGACCTGATGATGCATGTTATAATGTTTCTATGCTGAACTTATTGGAATTGGAGTTCTGGAAGCAATGTGTGGAATCCAGTAAATGCTAAGTTTATAGATTTCCACTCAATGCCTCCCTAGCTTTATTGGGTTTTACTGAGCCTCTGCCCAATTTCGAGAAATGTCCAAATTTGGCCCATGGATATTTCATTTCATACAAACTCACATAACACAATTTGTAACTCCGGAGCTTACTTTCTGCATATTTGCATCATTTGTGAATTCTATTTTATGAGTTCCAGCAAGCGAAACCTGGCCACAATCTGTCCCCTTTGTCTGCAAGTCAGAAGGACAGCCGTGGTCTTAACTGAGTGCATTCCGTTTCCAAATTCTGGAAAATCTATCTGGGTAAAGAGTGGGACTCTGATTTCTATGGATCACCTACTTTATCTTCCTTTTTTCCTAAATAACATTACAGTTTTGTTTAGATTATAAAAAGGATAATATTTGTTTTCTTATATTGTTATAGAATATAAAGGGAGGGAAAATGATTTTTAAAAGTATATTGGCCTAATCTTCCCAACAACTTCTGTTTCTTCTCATACTCCGTATTCGGATAATTTCTGTTTATCTAAGAGTGTGATATATAATGTGTATATTCTTTTATTCAACATGCATATGCACATATAAACATATGGATTAATCTTTATCCCTTGCGGATAATTTTTTATTATTAATTTCAGTGATAATAGCTTCTGTGTTCTGCAGTTAACAGAGACAACCTAATATGATAACAATGATTAATACTCACTCTTGAAAAAAACATAAAACTTATTTTATCTCTGAGAAATATATCTTAGAGAAATTTTAAATGTGTAAATAACAAGAGTAGCTATTACAGCCAGTCGAGTCGCAATAAAAGGAGTGACAATTTTAAACTTCTGGTGTGTCCTTGGAGGTACATCTGAAAAACAACAGCAGATGGCTCCAGAGATGATCACCTAATGACTCTGATGGAACCAGCAAGTTCCTGTTCATCTACATGGCAATACCCATCTGCATTCCATAAATTCTATGACCTAAAATTGCACCATAGTCTTATTTTAATTATAAGCATCAGAGTGCTTTTTGTTAATACGAGTACTAAAGAGACCCACGCATGCCAAAATAGGCAGAAAAAGTGCTCGTATGAATGTATTTCAATTGGCCTGATAATTTAAACCCTTCTAATGCTATGTATATTTTTAAAACTTCTCTTTATCCATAGAGCTATCTTTGAATTCTTACAACACTTACAAGTACATTTTTTTTTCAGTTGTCTTTTTCAAAAATGAAAAATTGTCAAACACAAGCCTATTGTCTCTCATTTCATTTGATTAGGTAAATGAATAATTCCATTGAACACTGGAACATATATATATGCATTTGTGTGAGTGTGTGTGTTTGTGTGTGTACATGTATATATATATATATATATATATA
>NC_034601.1:61528414-61582486 GCF_900095145.1 Mus pahari | reverse complement strand
CATAATATGTATTAGCATTCACATTAGATAAAATTAAAATATAGGAATAAAATTCAGTATATTTGCTCATTTCTTTATGCTATAAAAACAAATACAATATGCAGGTAGGCAACAGGGCTCAGGGAATCTCACGCTAGAGGAGGCAGAATGAACATAGATGACAGAGGGGACAGAAGATACACAAAGACAACAAAGCCTTCTAAGACAATTGAGATAGGCTCATATGAACTCACAAAGACAGAATTAGCATACACTGGGCCCACACGGGTATGCTTTAGGTCCTCTGTGTACATAATATAGTTTTCAGTTTAGGACTTTTAAAGTCTCGGATGGTGTTAATGAGTGCTGCTCAGATCCATGGGCCTTCTCATGGGGTTATTTTACTTCTGTTGTTTTGCTTTGTCCAACTACAGTGTGATTTTTCTTAATGTCTATTTTATTTTTCATGTTTGGTTGTTATTTCTTAGAAGCCTGTTCTTTTTGAATGATATACAGAGGGGAGCAGATTCTGATTGGAGAGGAAATAGGGAGGAACGGGGAGAAAAAGAGAAGAAAAACTGTAATCCAGATATATTGTATGAGAAAATAATCTATTTATAATAGGAGGAAAATGAATAAATAAATGTGTAGCTATTAAAATTACACTGAAAATTAATTTATCTGCATTCACCACACCCTTCCAGCACATTTTAAGATATCTTATGTTTGAAAATGGAAATCGACACAACTGGTCATCTGTGCTCACTCTCCTCCACCACACATTATTTAAAGTCTCTAGACTAGCTCACCCCCTCCCCAACAAACCCACCTTTATGTGATAGTATGATTTAGAGTCCTATTTCTGTTTGAAAAAAAAGAAAAGAAAGAAAAAAGAAAAAGAAAAAAAAGAAAAAAGAAAAAGAAAAGAAAAGAAAGAAAAAAGAAAAAAGAAAAGAAAAGAAAAGAAAGGAAAGGAAAAAGAAAAAAGAAAAAAAGAAAGATTTCACTCATTCTTTAGGGTACCCTATTTTTTCCATTGAGTTCATTCATCGAAATTAGCACTCATCAACTCATGGGTACTTTAGTTCTTATTTTTCTTGGGTATTGTATATATTTCTAATATAAACATTTCATCTTTTGGTATAATTATATATATATAATATATATATATATATATATATATATATATAGTGTCACAACCCATTTAAATAGTGTTATTATCTTGGTATTTATTTTAGATGAGATTATTTTTAATTGTACGAATATTCTAGACAGAGCTATCTGTCAGATGAATAGCTACAAAATTTTCCCCACTTAGGATGGCACCTATTTATTGTGTCTTTCGTTATGTACGTGCCTTTTACTTTTATGAACCCTCATTTTTCAAATGTTGATCTCATTGGTTATGTTGTTCGGGAGCAGGGAGAATAACAGAGGGTAGAACTGGGGTTGATACCCAGGATGTGAAACTGATGCTCAGTCCTCTGTTCACCTTCCCCGCCAGAGGAGAGCTTTTATCTAGGAAGTGCTCTGACCCCTGTGACTCATGGGAGTTCTCCATTTTCTCTCCCATGACTATATACAGATGCAGGTCCTACATCTGTACCCAGGATGTGAAGCTCTTCCACAGCTCTCTGTGCACTAATCTTGCCAGGAAAGAGCTGGTCTCCCAGGAGTGCTGACACAGGCTTATAGACTCACAGGAGCAAAAAGCTCCAGCCAGAGACAGCAAAAACTAACACCAGAGATTACCAGATGGTGAAAGGCAAACACAAGAATCTTACCAAAAGAAACCAAGACTACTTGGCATCATCAGAACCCAGTACTCCTACCACAGCAAGTCCTGGACACACCAACACATCAGAAAAGCAAGATTTGGATTTAAAATCAAATCTCATGCTGATCATATTTATTTATGAATCATATTTATGCTGATAGAGGATTTTAAGAAGGGCATTAATAACTCCCTTAAAGAAATACAGGCAAACACAGTTAAACAATAAAAGCCCTTAAAGAGGAAACAAAAAAAATCCCTTAAATAATTACAGGTGAAGGAATTGAACAAAACCACCCAAGATCTAAAAATGGAAGTAGAAACAATAAAGAAACCACAAAGGGGGACAACTGTGGAAATAGAAAACCTAGAAAGAAATCAGGAGCCATAGATGCAAGCATCACCAACAGAATACAAGAGATAGAAGAGAGAATCTCAGGTGCAGAAGATTCCATAGAAAACATTGACACAACAATTAAAGAAAAGGCAAAATGCAAATAGATCCTAACTCAAAACATCCAGGAAATCCAGGACACAATGAGAAGATAAAACCTAAAGATAATAGGTATAGATGAGAATTAAGATTTTCAAGTTAATGGAACAGTACATATCTCCAAAACAATTACAGAAGAAAACTTTCCTAACCTAATGAAAGAGATGCCCATGAACATACAAGAAGCCTACAGAACTCCAAATAGTTTGGACCAAAAAAGAAATTCCTTCCATCACAAAATAGTCAAAATACCAAATGCACAAAGAAAGAATATTAAAGCAGTAAGGGAAAAAGGTAAAGTAATGTATAAAGGCAGATCTATTAGAATTATACCAAACTTCTCACTGGAGACTATCAAATCTAGAAGATCCTTGACAAATGTCATACAGACCATAATAGAACAAAAATGACAGTCTAGGCTACTATACTCAGCAAAACTCTCAATTGCCAGAGATGGAGAAAACAAAGTATTCCATGACAAAACTAAATTCACAAAATATCATTCCATGAATCCAGCCCTTCAAAGATAATAAAGGGAAAACCCCAACACAAGGAGGGAAAGTATGCCCTAGAAAAAGCAAGAAAGTAATCTTTCAACAAACCTAAAAGAAGATAGCCACATGAACAGAATCCCAGCTCTAACAGCAAAAATTAGGAAAGAATTGACTTTCACATTAAAATTATCAAAAAAGATAAGAAGGGGCACTTCATACTCATTAAAGGTAAAATCTAACAAGATGAACTCTCAATTCTGAACATTTATGCTCCAAATTCAAGGGCATCCACATTCATTAAAGAAACTTTACTAAAGCTCAAAGCACACATGGCACCACACACAATAATAGTGGCATACTTCAACACCCTACTCTCATCAATGGACAGATCATTGAACCAGAAACAAAACAGATACAGTAAAACTAACAGAAGTTATGAAACAAATGGATTTAACAGATATCTACAGAACATTTTATCCTTAAAGAAAAATATACATTTTCTTCGCAGCACCTCATAGTACCTTCTGCGAAATAGACCATATTATTGGAAAAAAAATGCCTCAAAAGATACAAAAATATTGAAATAATTCCAGGTATCTTATTAGATCACTATAGACTAAGACTGAGCTTCAATAACAATATAAATAATAGAAAGCCCACATACAGATGGAAGCTGAACAACACTCTACTCAATGATAACTTGGTCAAGGAAAAAAATAAAGAAATTAAAGAGTTTTTAGAGTTTAATCAAAATGAAGCCACAGATATTCAAACTTATGAGACACAATGAAAGCAGTCCTAAGAGGAAAACTCAAAGATCTGATTGGCAAAAAGAAATGGCAGAAAGCATACATACACTAACAGTTTGATAGCAAACATTAAAGGTCTAGAACAAAAAGAAGCAAATACAGCTAAGAGGAATAGATGGCAGGAAATAATCAAACTCAGGGGTGAAATCAACCAAGTGGAAACAGAAAGAACTACACAAAGAATCAAGCAAATTAGGAGCTGGTTCTTTGAGAAAATCAATAAATTAGATAAACTAGTAAAAGAGCCACAGTAACTACAGGGCCCAGGGACAGTATCCTATTTAACAAAATCAGGAATGAAAATGAATCTGAGGAAATTCAATCCTACTACAAATGCTTTTACACAACAAAACTGGAAAACCTGGATGGAATGGACAATTTTCTAGACAGATACCAGGTACCAAAATTAAGTCAGGATCAAATAAATGATCTAAACAGTCCCATATCCCCTAAAGAAATAGAAACAATCATTAATAGTATCTCAATCTAAAAAAGCACAGGATCAGATGGGTTTAATGCAAAGTTCTATCGGACCTTCAAAGAAGACAAATTATAGATACTCCTCAAACTATTCCACAAATAGAAGCAGAAGGTACTCTACCCAATTCGTTCTGTGAAGCCACAATTACTCTAATACCTAACCTGCATAAAGACCCAACAAAGAAAGAGAACTTCAGACCAATTTTCCTTATGAATATCAGTGCAAAAAAACTCAATAAAAGTCTCTCAAACTGAATCCAAGAACTTATTAAAAACAATCATCTATCATGATCAAGTAGGCTTCATTCCAGGAATGCAGGGGTGGTACAATATGCATAAATCCATCTACATAATCCACTATATAAACAAACTCAAAGATGAAAACCACATGATCATCTCATTAGATGCTGAGAAAGCATTTGACAAAATCTAAGACCCATTCATGATAAAACCCTTGGAAAGATCAGGAAGTCAAGGCCCATACCTAAACAGAGTAAAAGCAATATACTGCAAACCAGTAGACATTATTAAACTATACGGAGAGAAACTGGAATCAGGGAGTAGACAAGGCTGACCAATCTCTCCCTACCTATTCAATATAACCCTTGAAGTCCTAGCAAAGGCAATTAAACAACAGAAGGAGATCACAGGGATATAAATTGGAAAGGACAAAGTCAAAATATCACTATTTGCAGATAATATAATAGTATATATAAGTGACCCCAAAAATTCCACCAGAGAACTCCTAAACTTGATTTAAAAAACTTCAGTGAAGTAACTGGATACAAAATTAAGTCAAACAAATCAGTGTTCTTTCTCTACACGAAGGTTTAACACACTGAGAAAGAAGTTAGGGAAACAACACCCTTCATAATAGTCACAAATAATATAAAATACCTTGGGGTGACTCTAACTGAGCAAGTGAAAGATCCATATGATAAGAACTTCATGTCTCTGAAGAAAAAAATCAACGAAGATCTCAGAAAATGAAAAGAGCTCCCATGCTCATGGATTGCCAGGATTAATATAGTAAAAATGACTATCTTGCCAAAAGCAATTTAGACATTCAATGTGTTTCCCATCAAAATTCCAACTCAATTCTTCACAGAGTTAGAAAGAGCAATTTGCAAAATCATTTGCAAATTCATCAAAAAACCTAGGAGAGCAAAAACTATTCTCAACAATAAAAGAACCTCTGGTGGAATCACCATCCCTTACCTAAAGCAACTGCATGG
This sequence comes from Mus pahari, assembly GCF_900095145.1. NCBI lineage: Eukaryota > Metazoa > Chordata > Mammalia > Rodentia > Muridae > Mus > Mus pahari. Next base: position 61,577,222 of record NC_034601.1, on the reverse strand, counting down.
TACTTGTACAGTAACAGATAGATAGATCAATGGAATAGAATTGAGGACCCAGAAATGAACCCACACACCTATGATCACTTGATCTTTGACAAAGGAGCTAAAACCATCTAGTGGTAAAAAGACAGCATTTTCAACAAATGGTGCTGGCTCAGCTAGTGGTTAGCATATAAAATTCAAATTGAGTTTCATGTGTTTTGCAAATTGTATCTTGGGTATTCTAAATTTCTGGGCTAAAATCCTCTTATCAGTGAGAGCAAATCATGTGTGTTCTTTTGTAATTGGGTTATCTCACTCAGCATGATAACCTCCATCCATTTGCCTAAGAAGTTCATGAGTTCATTGTTTTTAATTGCTGAGTAGTACTCCATTGTATATAAACTTAGAATACCCAAGACACAATTTGCAAAACACATGAAACTCAAAAAAAAGGAAGACAAAGGTGTTGATACTTCATTCCTTCTTAGAATGGGGAACAAAATACCCATGGAAGGAGTTACAGATACAAATTTCTGAGCTGAGACAGAAGGAAGGACCATCCAGAGACTACCCCACCCGGGAATCCATCCCATATACAACCACCAAACCCAGACACTATTGCATATGCCAGAAAGATTTTGCTGATAGAACCCTGATAGAGCTGTCTCTTGTGAGGCTATGCCAGTGCCTGGCAAATATAGAAGTGGATGCTCACAGTCATTTATTGAATGGAACACAGGGCCCCTAATGAAGGAACTAGAGAAAGTACCCAAGGAGCTAAAGTGGTCCGCGACCCTATAGGAGGAACAACAATATGAATTAACCAGTACCCCCCAGAACTGTGTCTCTAGTTGCATATGTAGCAGAGGATTGCCTAGTTGGCCATCAATGGGAGGAGAGGCCCTTGGTTTTGGGAAGATTATATGCCTCAGTACAGGGGAATGCTAGGGCCAGGAAGCAGGAGTGGGTGGGTTGGGGATCAGGGCAGGGGGAGGGTATAGGGGACTTTGGAGATAGCATTTGAAATATAAATGAAGAAAATATCTAATAAAAAAGAATTCGCATTGATCCATTCTTATTTCCTTGTATAAAGCTCCAGTCTAAATGGATTAAGGGACTCCACATAAAACCAGAAATACTGAGACTTATTGAGGAGAAAGTAGGGAGGAACCTAGAACATATGGGCACAGGGGAAATTTCCTGAACAGAACACTAATGGCTTGTACTTTATGATCAAGAATTAACAAATGGGACCTCATAATATTGCAAAGCTTCTATAAAGCAAAGGATACTGTCAAGAAGATAGAAAGGCAACCAACAGATTGGGAAAAGATCTTTACCCATTGTACATCCAATAGAGGGCTAATATCCATTATATAAAAAGAACACATGAAGTCAGACACCAGAAAACCAAATAACCCTATTAAAAATGGGGTGTATAGCTAAACAAAGAATTCTCAACCAAAGAATTCAAAATGGCTGAGAAGCACCTAAAGAAATGTCAACATCCTTAGTCATCAAGGAAATGCAAGTCAGAACAACCCTGAGATTCCACCTCCCACCAGTCAGAATGGTTAAGAACAAATACTTAGGTGACAGATGTTGGCGATCATGTTGAGAAAGTGGAACACTCCTCCATTGCTGGTGGGATGGCAAGCTGGAATAACTACTCTGGAAATCAGTTTTCTGGTTCCTCAGATAACTGGACATATTATTGCCTGATGAGCCATCTATACAACTCCTGGGCATATACCCAGAAGTTGCCCCAACATGTAATAAGGAAACATTCTTCACTACATTAATAGCAGCCTTATTTATTTATTTATTTATTTATTTATTTATTTATTTTTATTATTATTATTTTCTTTATTTACATTTCAAATGCTATCCCAAAAGTTTCCCATACCCCTCCCCCCACCTCTGTTCCCCTACCCACCCACTCCCACTACTTGGCCCAGGCCTTGCCTTGTAGCAGCCTTATTTATAATAGCCAGAAACTAGAACGAACCCAGATGTCCCTCACCAGAGGAATGGATACAGAAAATGTGGTGCATTTTCACAATTGAGTACTATGCAGCTATTAAAAACAATGAAATTATGAAATTCTTAGACAAATGGATGGATTTAGAGTATATCATCCTTTGTAAGATAATCCAATCACAAAAGCACATATATGGTATGTACTCACTGATAAGTGGATATTTGCCCAGAATCTTGGAATATCCAAGATACAATTTGCTAAACAAATGAAACTGAATAAGAGTGAAGACCAAAGTGTGGATACTTACATCCTTCTTAGAAGGGGGAATATAATACCCATGGAAGTATTTACAGAGATAAAGTGTGAAGCAGAAACTTAAGGAATAACCATCCAGAGACTACTCCACCTGACGATACATCCCATAAACCACCACCAAAACCAGACACTATTGTGGATGCCAACAAGAGCTTGCTGACAAGGGCCTGATATAGCTGTCTCCTGAGAGGCTCTGCCAGTGCCTGACAAATACAGAAGTTGATGCTTACAGCCATCCATTAGATGGAGCACAGGGTCCCCAATGAAGGAGCTAGAGAAAGTACACAAGGAGATGAAGGGGTTAGTAGCCCCATAGGAGGAAAAACAATATGAACTAAACAGTATCTCCAGATCTCTCTGTGACTAAACCACCAACCAAAGAAAACACAGACATGGTAGGACTCATGGCTCCAGCTGCATATATAGTAGAGGATGGCCTAGTCGGTCATCAATGGGAGGAGAGGCCCTTGATCCTGTGAAGGTTCTATGCCCCATTATAGGGGACTGCCAGGGCTAAGAAGTGGGAGTGAGTTGGTTGGTATGCACCCTGAGGGGGCAGAGAATAGGGGGATTTCGGAGGGGAAACTAGGATAGGGCATAGCATTTGAAATGAAAATAAAGAAAATATCTAATAAAAAAGGAAAGAAAAAAGCAACAGCACTATTACACATGACCAAATAAACAATTTTAAACTAGGGAGAAAAAAAAGAAGCAGTAGAAATCTGATTTAGAAATTTCTGTATAGTCTGTCCACCGATTTTGTGACATTCATATTGCATTGTGTAACATTGCTCAATTTGATAGCTTGACTTCTGTTATTGTTGTTATCATTAGATTGGATTATTTGTTTTTAATTATCATTATAATTTTGTTGCAAGTCTGATATTAATTTTTGTTTTGTTTGTTTTATTACAAATACAATCATGCAGTTTACAAATAGTTATGTATTGAAAATTACCCTTCTTATATTGAGCCTTACTGTTGTTGTGTTAATTAGCTAAGGTTTGTTTCCATAAATTGACAACAAATTTTATGAGATAAATTTTCTGCATCATTTCAGAAGATTTTGTAGATATTATTTTATTTTTTTAAGTGGTGTATCCTGTTGGAAGATTTAAAGTGCAAGGAAGTGTTTTAAACTTTATGTCTACCTGCTGATGCTTTCTGTTCGATGTATTTATTCTTTTCCTATTCTAAATAATTTATTTGATAATAGCCTAATATTTGGACAAATTAATTTTTAAAAAATAGTATCCCTAATGTTCTTGGACATCCTAAAGTAATTAAGTGTAAAAAGACTGAACCCTTAAAATTTCAAAATTTCAGTGGTCATAAAGAAGTTGAAGAAATACCAATTGACTCATAAAAATGTTGTAAGGATTCAAGTCATTGAGAAACCAGGAAAACCATGACTTAGGGAACAAGCTGAAGGCTTTTATATAATGCTCAAAAAAAATCAAGGCTAGTTATATGGCTCAAAGGGGAAAGGAATTTCCATGTAAACTTAAGTTCCAGAGTGCATATGCCATATAAACATTGTGTGGACATGGTGGTACAACTGCAGCTCAGGAAGAAGACAAAGGATACTTGGAGAAATCTGGATAGCTACTTTGTGGATAAGTTTGCTGTGGGTATTACTAAGTCTCTTCTCAATAGACACAGTGATAAACTACTGAAGTAAGCACCCTATGTCATCCTCTAGCCTCTTTAAGAACATCCAGACATAAACAAGCACACTTACAAAAATCCACTTGTCCATACACTGTGAATAACAATAACATGCATATACACTACAGTCAGATATGCTTGGAAAATATAGCATCAATTTATCTGTCCAAATTTGTCAATACAGATAAGAACAAGTATCTAAAATTTATATGCTTAATATCTCTAAGTCTGCAGAAATATTCTCTAATATGGAATCACAAGAAAACTGAATATTAATTATAAGGTTAAATTCATAATTTATTATATTAATGTGATATATTCTTAAATATTTTATGATGTTTTAATCTTATGATATGTTTCTCCAATTTTTATAAAATTCCAAGTTATTTCCTTTTATAACATGTAACAGAAAATAACATTTTTAAAGATTTGTGTAAATACTTTCCCGTGCACAGTCTTAGAAAATTTTATAGTTGTTAGCAAGATTCCTGTCTTCATTTCTGTGATTAGTGATTATAAAATTAAAAAAATGTAAAGTATTATTTGTCAAGTATTCTTAAATGTCTTTCCTAAGCCATATTTTCACAAATGACACACAAAGACACCATATGTATTAATATGTAGGTATATTTTTAATACATAAACTATATTTTAGGGTAAGAGAATATTTTAGCTAAGGTAATATTGCTAAAACAAACAAAAAAGCAGAACAATAATACGGAAAATTCTGGTTTCTCTTCCTGGGTCATATACCTGTCTCTGGCATGCTGATCAATGTCCCTCTGCAGTCTCTCACTGTGGAAGTTAGGCATTTGGCAGAAATATTGGTCTTTAAAAATAATAGATGGGCATTGAAACACCTTCCCTATCCTTATTATTTAATTCCTGTGTCAAGCTGAGCCCTGAGGAGATCAACTTTCCTAGCTTATGAGTAAGTTAGAAGTTGGCAAAAATGATGGAATCTAATTTTTATGTCATGTCTTATTTACTTTTGTTTTAGCAACACAACATAAAAAATCATGGACCAAAGTTGCTATAGATAAAGAATTATTTTATTATAACTTATATAGCTGTTATCATTGAGATAAAATAACTCTATTTACTTCCTGATTGATGTGCCTTATTTGGGTTAATGCTATTTACATTTGATAATTTCATAAATTATCAAAGTAAACTGAAAGCCTTTTTGTATAAGTGTTACCTACTAAAATTAAACAAATCGAAACAAGCCCATGAGTATACAGAATATAAGAAAAATTGTATTATTTTGGATAGCACTGGGAGGGCTAGTTATATGTCAATTATTTGAGCTCAAATCATATGGAAAGCAATACAAGGGATAAGGACTCCGGACAACTGAAAGCCAACTCTTATTGAAAATAAGACATAATGCAGGAATAAGTTTCATTTAACATTTGAACCAAGCATAAATATCCAAGCAAATGTCAGAAATTTATTAGTAAGCTATAACACTCTTCAGTGATATTGTTTGCCTAATCAATGCCATAGCATAATAAGAAATGGTATTATTACACTAAAGTGTCCTATCCAATCAGAATAAAAATGCACATATTCTAATCTCAGTCGTCTTAAATACTGAAGACTTGGATCTTTCTAGATTACACATTTTAAAGACTTTTGAAATTGCTTGTTAGACAAATATATGTATGGGAGTGTGTGAATATGCGCTAGCTGCTTTTGTGCTGTTTTATAGCTTACAGTCTGCTAATAAGAGAGTCTCAACTGTGGGGTTGCCCAGACTAGACGATCTGATGGTTGCATTCATGGAGAATTTTCTTACTTATTTACTGATGAAAGAGGTCCCAGCTACTTTGGAAAACATTGTTTTCAAGTAATGTGATCTGGTGCAGTGCAAGTCAGCCAAATATGAAACCAAACAAGCCAGGAAGCTGCATTCTTCCTTGGTTTATCCTTCAAGTTTCTGCTTTGGGTACAGCATGAGTTTCTTCCAGGTGAAAATGTGACCTGCAAGTTTTAGCTAAGTAAATCCCTTCTTTTACTGGCTTGTTTTATGGAAGCTTGACATAACCTGGATTCATTTCTGAAGAAGGGACCAGAATTTGGAAAACCACACACCAGACTGGACAAGCCTGCATTTTCATGGTTAATAATTGACATGGGAGGATGACCATCACTCTAGGATATGTCAGTCCTTGATATAGAAGTACTGGGAAATATAGGAAAAAATGTCTGAACAAGCCATGTCGAGCACACCAGCATTCAGTAGTCTTCTATGACCTCTGCATAAGATTCTGCCTTCCTTTGTGTCTCTAACTGCATATGTAGCAGAAGATGACCTAATCGGCCATCACTGGGAATCGAGGCCCCTTGGTCTTGTAAACTTTATATGACCCAGCACAAGGGAAGGCCTGGGCCAAGTAGTGGGAGTGGGTGGGTAGGGGAGCAGGGGCAGGGGGATATAGGGAACTTTCGGGAGAGCATTTGAAATGTAAATAAAGAAAATAAAGAAAAAAAAAAAAAAGATTCTGCTTTCCTGTTCCTGCTGTATTGTAGTTTAGTATTAAGTGTTTTAGCATAGTTTAGCATTTCCGCATCATTTCTCAATGATGGTGTGTTATGTGGAACTATAAGTAGAATCAAATTCTTTCCTTATCAAGTTGCTTTTTGCTATGTTGTTTCATCACAGACCTGTTTATGTTATTGGGGAGGGAACATGTAAAGAGTGTGAAAATTTGGTTTAGAAAAACTATTGAGAACTCAAAGATCAATGGTTGTTGTAGGAACATAGAAGATGAGTCCTAACTTACATCAATGCAGATAAGGAAGGACTGGATTGTGAAGGTTAGGGTGAAGTTTTTGAGATTCTCAAGGATTACCAAAGCCATTTGTGTTATATATTTAATTACGACCTTCTAACAGGAAGCCTTTGCTCTGCTAGGACAATTAATACTGGCCATTAGAGGCGAAAGATTCTTCTAAGATTAAGAAGGCACCAGTAGGCTTGAGGTGAAATCGAGGATATTTCCTCATTGTAAGCAAACATGCTAAGGGTGCATCTCATGCTGGTATTCAAACTTAGAAAAATGTCAGAATCACACAGTCAACGCTGGTTTGAAGACATGAAAAGGTCTAGAAGACCTAATGATGTTTAGTCCACTGTGACAGAGTTAGATTCTCGGAATTCAACTAATCAATTGTTTTTGGGGAAAAAAAAATGCAGCTTCAGTTGTAAATAGTAGGCCAAGGATTTAAGGGATCATAAAGAACAAGAATAATTAAAGTTGTGCACAGTCAGGATCAAAGCACAGCAAGAAGCCACTGGTGAATGAGCAGTCTAGTCCTAGTGGAGACCCTTGCGTTGTTGAGATGTCAATATCATGGGAAGATCACTAAGACGGGCTGCTGTGGAATGGAGTCACTCTGTGCCTCCAAAGCATGTTCTATGAGTTATGGGAAGCCATGTAAAAAATAGAAGATTGTGAGTCCCAGAATTCCGTGTCTGATGCTGAGCTTTACCTTGCTAGACTCTGGTGTTGTTTTGATTTTATTATAACAGTGCCCTGGTGCTATTCTTTTGTAGAAATAACGTATTTAACTCATCTTTAATTTTATGGGAGATGATATTTGATAGACTCTGGGTGTTCTACAGAGACTTTGGACTTTTAGAGAGGCTTAAAACTTTGGAAAAAGACTTTGGAATTTTAATCAATTGATTTTCTCATATATTATATCTCAACTGCAGTTTTCTTTTTCTCCTCTTCTCCAAGTGTCTTTCCATAATCTCCCCTATAACCAGATACTTTCCTTCTTTGTTTCCCATTAAAAAAGAGCAGGCTTCTCAAAGATAACATCCAAACATATTATAAAAGTTACAATAAGTCTAGGAACTTATACCAAGGCTGGAAGAGGTAGCCAATGAGGAGGAAAAGAGATCCAAAAAAGAGGGGAAAGAGTCATAGAATGGTCCCACTCCTTGCAAGTCACACAAGAGCACCAAAGTACACAGCCATAACACATATGCAAAAAACCTAGTTCAGATCTATATAGTCTCTGCAATATTAGGTTCAGTCTCAAGAGCTCATGTGATCACTGGCTAGTTGATTTGGATAAGTCTGCTCTTGTGGTATCTTTGATTCTTCTGGCTCCTACGATCCTTCATCCTGATCTTCCATGGGATTTCCTGGACTGTCTAATGTTTGGCTGCAGGTCTTGGCACCTGCTCCTATCAGTTGCAGGATGAAGCCTCTCTGATGATGACTATATTAGGTTCTGGTGTATGAGTATTGTGAAATATCATTAGGAATCATTTCATTGAGTTTTTTTCCAAATGTTTTTTATTCTATTTAAGGTCTCTGTGATATCTACTCCCTGGTTTCTGGTCCTTCATGCATTGTCAGGTGTGAGGACTAAGAGCTGCCTCCCTGGTCTGGTGGTTATGAATGTATAATGTATAAATCAATCTGTGCAAGCAAAGAGCAGGTAAACCAGTAAACACAGATATACATGTCCCTTTCATCAGTCCCTTCCTCCAGGTTTCTGCTCTGTTTGAGATTTGGCATTGAGTTTTCTCAGAGATTATTTGCCTTGTGTGACAATAAACAGAAATAAACCCTTTCCTTTCCAAGTTGCCTCTGGTCATGGTGTTTATCACAGCAACAGAAACCCTAACTAAGGTACTTCGCTAAGTTGACTTGCTTATGGCACTCACCACAGCAGTAGAGTGATACTAGAATAAAAATTGGTTTCAAGAATGAAGTGTTTATAGGATGGGCATGACCATGAGGGCTTTTATGCCTTTGTACACTTTTGAGGATTGTGAAGAATTTCGAATTCTGAACTGTGAAAATGCTTGAGTATACAGAGCTTCTTGGGCTATTTTCTGCAGTATTGGAAGATAAAAAAAGAGTGGAGGACTGGCTTTACAGGCAACACAGAAAGTACACGTGTTATCAAGATTTAGGATTATGTCAATATGTGTTATATTTTTGTTTAATAATTAGTATGTTCTGATCAGTGAAGCCCGAAGATTCAGCTGTTATTAACAAGTGATTAACACCAGTGAAGTAAAACCTTTTATACATCACGGAGTCACTGATGTGCTGGTCAGTGGGATTTGAGCGATAACTGTGATTTATAAAAGATTAATATCATTTATTTGAAATATTCTGTGATTCATTTGGACAATAGTAAAATATTTCTTCAGGTTTGACACACAAAACTGTTGTCCAAGGGCACCAGACTCTCAAACTGTCAGCTGAAATTGGCAATATATAATAGATCTTAATGGAAATGGTTTTAAGAACATGAGCTTTTCAAGATTTGGGATATCATGGAGAATAACTAAGGTTTGGCATTATGTGTCAGTGTCAGAGCCCTTAAAACGAGGCCAAGAGGACCACTGTGAAGGTACCACATTTGTCATAGAAGAGACTCCCGAATATTGGATGCTATAGGATCATAAGATTTCTACAATGTAAGTGGCAGATGTAAAGCTGAACTGATCTAAACATATAATACATGCTGTGTGGCAGTCTAACAAAGCTTTGGAACAAGAACACTCCATGGTAAGTGAGTCTCAGATTATGGACACCGAGTTATAGCAACAGGTTACACTGTTGGCTTTTTATTTTGCCCAAGTGTGATTTTTATGTGCTATATGTGATACTTCCATTTTTAAATCAAGTATGTAAATTTGTTTGTAACAGGACAACTCGCTAAAAGATTTTGGCATTTTACAAGGAGATTTTCACGTTTTAAATTTTTGGAATTTTTGTAAACAAATTATTTTTCATAATTGTACCTTATTTTATAATATTACCATGAATTTTGCAGACAAGGAATTCATAAGAGATAGTTTAAAGTAATGTGCTTGCTTGGCAAGTTCATGAGATTGGAGAGTTCTAGTTAGCCTTGACTGTCATTTTGACAAAGCCTAGATTAAACTAAGCAGGAAATCTCACTGGGAGATTGCTTGGATCATGTTCTCCTCAAGGAATATCTATAAGACACTGCCCAACTGGGGAGATGCCATTTATTGGGAAGCTAATCTCAGGCTATATAATAACTTTAGTTATGTATGACTATTAAAATAGTAAGAAAGAACATTTCATTCGTGGTTTTGACTTCAAGTTCCTGTTCCAGTGCCTCCTAAGATTTACCCCCAAGATATACTGTGACCAGTAAAAAAAAGCTAAATAAATTCACCCAGATTGGGCGTGGTGGCACACGCCTTTAATCCCAGCACTTGGGAGGCAGAGACAGGTGAATTTCTGAGTTCGAGGCCAGCCTGGTCTACAGAGTGAGTTCCAGGACAGCCAGGGCTACACAGAGAAACCCTGCCTCAAATAAATAAATAGATAGATAGATAGATAGATAGATAGATAGATAGATAGATAGATAGATAGATAGATAGATAGATAGATAGATTCACCCATCATGGTCTGAATGAGAATACTATCTATAAACTTATAGGTTTAAATGCTTGGTCCTTCCTTACTGGAACTGTTTAAAACAAAATAATATACAACCTCATTAGAGGAAGTATGAATTTGTTGGAAGAGATATATCATTGGGAATGTGTGTTGGGCAGTGGGAGTGGGGAAAAGAGAGTGTGGGAGAAAACCTGCATCCTGCCAGAGTTCTGGTGCTCTGGGCAGGCGCACCATTTCCCCGTGGGTGTATGGATGCGGGAAGCCACTGGACCCCAGCTCAGTGGGGGGGGGGTGGACAAGGGGCATTCTGAGTTTCAGCCATCCCATGCTGGATAGCACGGAAGAGTTGAGAACAAATGGGGGCCCTGGGGTGGCTTAATTACCCCAGGGTCGAAGGGAGGAGAGGGCAGGTGGAGAGAGGGTGCTGGGTGGTTCACACGTGGATGAGACTTCTTGGTCCAGTCTTTGGCTGGAGCACAGAAAGGCCTTCTGGTCAGAGGTTAGACATGGCTCATTAGGGGAGACAGTCTGGTTTTAGAGCTTTATTGTAGAAAGGCAGGGAGAAAGAGAGAATGTAGCAAGATAGAGAGAGGCTTGTCATGGCCACTTGGAGAGGGGGTAAGGGAGAGAGTGAGCAGGAGGGCTAGATAGGAGAGTAAGAAAAGTGAGACCTTAAAGAGAGTGAGGAGGGGCCAAACAGCTCCTTTTATAGTGGGCTGGGCTATCAGGTAACTGTGGGGAGGAGCATACCTGGCTACAGTCAGGTAACTGTGGGGGTGGAGTTTAACCAGAATGCCAGAAGCTTGGGACATTGTCTGTGTNACTTATAGTCACAGAATTATGGAGTTGGGGGCTCGGTGGTATCAGGCACCTGTCTCTGGGAACGTGGTTCACTGTTCCATTCCTTGTAGAGTTTTCTACTGGGTCGCTGGAGCAAGCCTCATTCAACCAAAATAAGCTGCCTTTCACAGCCCCACAAATGGGTTTTGAGGTTTAAAAGCCCATGCAATTTCCTGTTGGTTCTTTCTTTGCTCTGTGCCTGTGGGTGAGAAATGTGGTCTTAGAAACTGATCCAGGACAATGACTGCCGGCTTTGTGCCATGTTTCCTGACCTGACAGTCATGGATTCTAACCCTCTGAAATTCTAAGATCCTTAGAAACCCCTTCACTACCAGTTGCCTTGGGCACGATGTCTCTTCCCAGCAGTAGAAGAGGAAATAAGAAAACAGATAGTATAGTATTTCTATGACAGGCCTGGCTATGTTGGTTATTTTTGTTGTTGCTATTGTTGTTGCTGTTGCTGCTGTTTTGTTCTTTAGTAACGTGAAAGACTTCAAAACTTCAGAATAGGCATGTACTTGAGTTCTGTAAGAAGTGCTTAATAGTCTACCACAGTGGGAGCTTGAAAGACAGCAAAGCTAAGAGCTACAGAACTGTTGAGGCCTAGTTTAAGAGATTTTGCTGTGGGAACAGCATACATAGCTAGGCTAGAGATTATTATTGTAATGTTTAGATAAAAAGTGTTGCTGGTGTTTGCCCTTGTCCTAATACTATATCAAGATTAAAAACAAAAGTTTTAACTAATTCTTTTTACAGAGGATATTTCAAGAAAGCCTAATACTGACTCTGTTGACACTATTTGCAGTCACCAGTTTTCAGATCTACAATGAAAAAGAACAAGCAGGGACAAAATAGATACAAAATGTACAGTTGAGAACAACAAAGATACAAAATGTACAGTTAGGGACAACAAAGGAAAAGTACCAATAAATTTGAAGTGCCAAAGCTTAAGCTGCAATAGATTAGGAGAGATTTTATATAGAGTGAAATAAAGGTACTGTTGACCTCAAAAAGTAACCCATTTAGCTAAAAGTCAGACATGAAAACCAAACAATACCCAAAGAATTAGAAAGAAGCTAATGCAAAAAATAAATAAATAAATAAATAAATAAATAAAATCTTATGCAACTTTAGTTCAAGTATGGGTTCTGTTGAGAACAAGCGAAGGAAGTTGGCAGCATCCGCCATATTGTTCTGGTTTTAGAGTCATGAAGGTTTATGATTTAAGGCATTGGGAAGGATTCTTCCAGTTGAAGAGAGCTTATGAGTTCAGGTTTGTGACAGGGAGTTCATGAGTAGAGACATGCAGAGGCCAGTGACTAATGATGTAAAGATGAAGATTGCATTGTACTGGAGACACCAAGTTGTTGGAGATGCCAGAGGCATGGGATGTTTGACAGAGTGCGAGGCACAAAATGTGGGGTCATCTGAGTCCCTTGACAGTAGACATAGTGTTAAAGTATTTGGAATCTCCATTATTGGATTTTAGTTTTACTTTGTTCCTGTGTATCTTTACTCTAAGACATTTTTTTCCGCTTTAGAATGGCAGCGTATATTCCATGCCATTGTATATAGTTAGCATATAATTTGCATATTGGTTTTGAAGAGTGTTTTAATCAAAAGGCTGTCTTACATTCCAGAAGACACTGTGCCTTTTAAGTAGTGTTGAGACCAAAAGACTTTGAAGACTTTTGAAATTGGGCTAAGTGTATTTTGAATTATGATATGGTCACAAGGCTATAGGGCAGGATCGTGTAGTGTGGTAGTTAATATGAGAATAGGCCCATAAGCTTAAATGCTTAGTCCCCAGTTGGCCGAATTGTTTGAGAATGATTAGGACATGGAACATTGTTGGAAGAAGTGCATCACCGGAGGTAGTATTTGAGTTTTCCAAAGCCCACGGCTTTCCTGGCTGCTTGTGCTGTTTGTTGGGATGTAAGGTCTCAGATACTGCTCTAGGGAGATGCTAGCCTGCTGCTATCATTCTCCCCTCCATGATGGTCATGGATTTAACCATATGAAAGTCAAAGATCTCTATAAACTATTTCTTCTATAAGGTGATGGTATCTCTGCAAATAAATAAAAGATAACCAAGACACAGTTGTATGTTTCTTTGATCATGATATTCCTCTCAGAAACACGATGAATCTCAAATAGCATGTTTTTGTAGTGTGTGTTTGCATACACATATATATATATGCAGTTAGACTAACCCATTTGTATGTGAGCAGGAGCCAGAAGATGCCAAGGCCCATCTTCCTCTGTTATTCTACTTCATCTTTTTTTGATATATTATTATATATTTTTCTTTTTTCTCTATTAATAAATTATATTACATTTTTCTTAAATTTTATACAAGTATTAAATATGATTTCTTAACTTGTAAACTTCTCTTTAGTTCTTCTCATCAATGGAATCTACTGATTTTTCCCTACATGTCATTTTTCTGCTTTCATGTCTTTGGTTTCTTTTCTTGTATAACGATGAGGTAACGATGGCTAATTGTGAGAAATTGAGTATAGAATTACACACTGTAACTTGGCAGCCTCATGAGTGAGTATAAAACTGAAGGCAGCATCTTACCATATCCAACACCCATTAATAGTCAAGAGTTCAGTAGTAAAGAAGGCCTTCCTTGATATTTTGTTTATTGACATATCTAGACATGTACAAACAAAATGCAGAAAGCTTTAATTGTTGTGATATCATGATTAAAATTGTACTTAAACATTAAAATATTTATAAACATCATTTCAATAATTTCACTAAGTATATCTCAGAAAAAAGCAGTTATTTCTAAGTTGAGGGATAACTGAATTCGCACTTTAGTAATAGTTTCCTGATTAAATTCGTTCATAATGCAGTATCAATGATAAAATGTATGCACCATACATATAGAAATATATAAAACTGGGAAAGTTCAAAAGGCACTGAAAAGCAGTTTCTGAATGATGAAGGGAAAGCACACTATTTAAAATTAATTTTAGTAAAAACGTGTATACATATTTAAATAATTTATACACAAAAGAAACATATGAATATGCATATAAATGTATATGTATGATAGATGATATCTATGTATATCATTTTCAGAGATAGGTTTGATATTGAACCTTAGGTGAGAACAAATTGAACTGTATATATAACTATAATAAATGTTACAACTTGAAATTATACAGCAGGCAATTGAAAGTATGTGATGATCTTTCAGCAGCATTTCCTCTTATTATAGTTTTTCTCTATAAACACATAATATCTTTTGACATTTTTAGATTATACTGAAAAAGGCCCTTCTGATATATTTACTAGAGTTGTGAAAATTCTTGCCTTGAATTTAGAATATGAAAGTAGTCTGGAAACATTGTTCACACTCTGCATTGACAGAAGGGAAAGTGTCATTATCTCTAATGTAGGGCTTAACAAACTCAATGACTCCACTTCCCAGAATTCTGACCCAGAATGCTCACCATGTCACCGTGTCTTTAATGCTGTGGGAGATGACAATCAAGAGGAATAGGAGCTCTTATTGCTTCTTGTATATTTTAAGAGATTAAAGCTATTGAACTCGAAGCTATAAAATTGGTGTGAGCAAATAAGCTGACTTCTTCAAACCATTAAATGAAAGAACCTAATTTAGCATGAATAGACTCTGCAGACTGAGAAGTAATGGAAGAGAAATATTTGGAAGATTTTTTTTGTCTTCAAAGTTTTAAAGTAGGTTGAAGCAAGAGTATATTAACTGAGGTCAAAGAAAAGAGAAATTGTCAGCTCTGCTAATTTTGTAGACAGGCCTTTGCTCCCTGAGAGAGCAACCATCTGGTGAGGAGATTCTACTTATCATATTACAATGCTTTAATTTAGTACCTGGATCAAAAGTGTAAAGTTATTGCTAACTGAGTTGATTAATAGTATTTCTTAAGCCAAGTGATGCTATAGAAATTACATACTATGGGGAATGTACTTGGGTAAAATGGAGGAATGAATCATAATATTTAATATTTATTTCATAGTAAGTAGTAAAGTTTTAGTATGTGTGATTGGCTTTGTACCCTCAGATGTGTATGTATATTATATGATTGTTCCTCCTAATTAAATATTATTTATTTTTTATATCTTTAAACTATAAATTTTTATATGTTAAATAATTTCTGACTATTTTAGACTCTACAAAGACTCTATTATTGGGAAAACTTTCTCAAGATATCTATAAAAATAACAAAGGTGACATTTTTTGCTCTAAATACAGAAATTATATTATAATGGATGCCTTTTTCTTGTTATTGGGGCAGAAATAAGTTATAGAATAAACTAACGGATGAACATGTGTTTAGTAAGACTTACAGTCATATCATGATCTTGAGAGATAATTTTCAACAGGAGCCTCACAGTAACAAGGATAGAACTCCATTGTCCAATTAAAAGTCCATGTGTATAAGAATGCTTTGTACAAAAGAATAAATGTGTTTTGATAATTTATTAGTTTTCTCTTGAATGTCCTTACATGACAATATTAAGGTGATTGAAATTCTAAGAACAGTGCCTGAATTGGAACATGACTGCACTTCAAACAAATTAATGTGGGTGCCATAGATTAGGTCATTTTTGGTATTTCAATGTGTTTAAAATAAATTATATATTTTTAAAAATCATGTGTTATAACTTGCCATGATCCATGTAAATATGGGTTGCATGGTTTTCAATCATGAGGGCAGAGAGATAAACAAACAGTATTTGGTTTCCTTTATGAAGTAACCAGGATTTATTTTGTTGTAGTAATAGAAGATCAGTGAGTGTAGTATAAAAGCATGAAATTTCTCTTCCAAGTGCCTTCATAATTTATTAATTTTGCCCTTTTGTCTCGAAGAAAGAAATTACTTCATCTTAAAGACTAATATTATATTTTCTTATTGTATTTTACACCTTTATGTCAAAACTTTATGTAAATTTTATGTCAAACTTTATATAAAGTTTGTATTTTTTCATTGCTGTTTTCACATTATTTCTTGCAGTTTTACTGGGTTTATGATTTACTTTTACTCTCTTTTCGGTTGATTATATTCATGTCGTGGTTCATTTTCTCAGTCACATGGTCAGTAAATTATTAACAATACATTTTATTAATTTTGTAAATGTTTTGTAATAATTTTGTATGATACTAATTTTGATTTCAATGGAATGAAATGAAAAATACATATTAGATTTCCTCCTTTTTTCTTCCTCTTGTTCTTCACTTTTCTGTCCTTTCTGCTTATCACACCTTCATCACTGTTTTTCTGAGTGTGTCTGGAAGTGTATATTTGTTAGAACTTGTAAGCACACATGTGCTGTGGTCAACAGACTAATTGAGGGAGTCTATTTTCTCTTACCCTGTAAATTGGCTCAAATAGATCAAAGTAAAGTCAAAATAGTGTGCTTTGTGATATGAACCTATAAACATTCTGCTATTATATGGGCCTTACCTCACATCATAATCTTTTTATTTAAAATCTTCTCCAAATAATCTATAAATATTAAGATTCCTAAACTCATTATCATTTTATAGTATATTATTATATATTTATTAATAATTGTGGAACTATTTTAACTTACTACTGAGATAAATTAACTAAACTGAGTAACATTTATTAGAAAGAACAATAAAAGAAAATATTAAGATTAATTTAACTGGCTTCAAATTCTGTTTTTATTGTTTATGTTTTCACAATCATTGATCTTCATGGTCTATCTCTTCCAATTAAAGAATTTGTGATTTTGTTTTGTACTTGACTATGTTAAAGTATATAATTCTCCAGTTACATGTGCTACGAGGGTGGGCAGACAGTATGATGGTAATGACTGCTTGGGACTGTGGTCAAAGTGTTCAGTTATAGAAAAAATTTCATCTATTCTAGGGTGAAATACCATAATTCTATAAGACTACCTTGTGTAAAGATGAATAATTACTAATTAATTTCCCTGTAATTCCAATAAATTGTAGCTGAGCAAATAAGGCTTGGAAGCAACCATGTCATTGGGATGTAACTGCTGCCCTACCTGGAATGAGTAGATAATGTGTTCTCACATACCCAAGAAAATTTCTTAAATTAGGAAATAAAATTTAAAATTTTTAATTAGAGGAACTGGTGATTAAACAAAACTGAACTACAATACACTTTCTGGATAAATACTTTCAGTCGAAAATGTTTATGTTTTTAATTTTTTAATAGCTAAATCTATTCTGAGATCTTAAAAGTAAAAGAAATAATACAATTTTTAACTAATTAATTATTTTTTCAGTCATTTCAAAAATCTGAGCTCAAATATTTTATTTAAGCAGAAATATAAGACCATATGGAATATTTCTATGTATAATTTATTTAATTTCTTCTATATTAATTCCAGTGTCAAAATCATCATTGCTTTCATGCTCCTGGTATACTGTTTAATTGTGAGTTCTCGAGTGTCACTGTACTACGCTAAATCTGAAAAATTTTGAACACTTAACAGAATACCAGATGGGAAGCTCGCAATAGGTCATATCACCTTTAAATCACAAAATGTATCCAGATGTTCTGCTTTCTCAGACCTATGGATTTGTCTTGATATTGATATCTAGGCAAGACAAGAAATATTGTTAAGGAGTATTTACATAGATATCTTATTATTTTTACAGGAAGATTAAAGGGTCATCTAAAATAGATGAGCAGAAATTAGTATTCTTCAGCTAAATGAATATAGGGGGAACTAGATTGTTTTAACAAAGATAATTCATAAAAATTGGTAATCTATAATCACAGATTTAATATGAAAAAACCCAATATTTCTTTTTTTTTTTTTTTTTTTTTTTGGTTTTTCGAGACAGGGTTTCTCTGTATAGCCCTGGCTGACCTGGAACTCACTCTGTAGATCAGACTGGTTTCAAACTCAGAAATCTGCCTGCCTCTGCCACCCAAGTGCTGGGATTAAAGGCATGCATCACTACCGCCCAACAATATTTCTTTTGCATACCTTGATAATTTTTACAAGAATGCTGTAGATTTTAAAATCTAAAAATAGGAGAAAATAAAAATTAAGAACACAGTGGTCTTACTTTTCTATAGCTGTGAAGAGAGACAATGACCAAGCTAACTTATAAGAGAAATACTTTAATTTTGGACTTTGTAGTTCCAGAGTGTTAGAATCCATGGCCATCAGGGTAGGAATCATGACAGCAGACATACAGGCAAAGTGCTGGAGTAAAATTTTGTAAGTATTGGGGAAGGGGGTGTCTCTTGGCGATGAAGTTGTATTTGCCTCATTTGTCCTCCTGTATGTAATCACCCTCCTCATATTTCCAAGTAACCACAATAAATTATATTTTTTCAGAAAACTGGATTTTAGGGGTATCTTCACTCTGATCTACTTTTGAATCTCTACGATGAATAGAGATTTTGTGTGTGTGTGTGTTTCTCTCCATAGAAACTTTGTAATACAACACATTATTACTGGATACTTTTAAGTCTTTCTCATGAATTATCTGATTAATTAACACTTCTCTTTCTGGCAACCATGAAAGAGGAAACTGAAAGATCAAATATTAAATGTCTAGTTAATGGTGGAGTTAATGATATAAAGTTCTTAGTACTGTATTTTCAGTAGGAACAGATTTTTCCAAGGGCCATCCTTGGTGCTCAGATCTAGGAAACACACCCAATTAATCAAGTGGGGCATAGCTAACTTCAGATACACTACTGGATGCAGTAAGAGTGAGGCCAGCATATTCCCTTGACTTTGTAGTTCTTTCTAATGTTTCTGTCCCCTTCTGCTTCTACCTTTTACTTTTCTGTAGGCCATTATTGCATTATATAATTTAGAATAAGGACTATAACTTCTTGTCATCCTTATATGATTAAGTATACTGCAATCCTCTCTAGTTTGAATAGTAAATCATGACATTGTCTCTAAATGCATTTCAATCTAATTCCAATACTGACAGCCAATAGATGTAGGGACGACACAGAATGAAATAATCTGTTTTCAACACTATTGTTGGAAAATTATGCACTGAGTTTAGCCAATGAAACACCTACTTAAGTATCTAAATATCTTTGATACTTATTTTATTAACATATCTTTGTATTTACTGATGTCATTGACCTTTTTTTCTCAAACCTTTTCTATTTATTCATTAAGTATTTAAATTTGTCAAACTTTGCCTTTAATTAGTTGCCTTTAAGACTCCTCACTTCCTGACATTGTGGCACTTTAGTTTGAGAGAGTCGATGGGAAACATTAACAGTAGTGAAGATCACATCTATGGTCATCTAAGATAACTCAAAGTCAAATTTTCTGCAAAAGAGTTATATCTTATTTTGAATTTGGCATCATTATGTTTTTTTTTCTTGAACTGCCATGGTTTTACCATATATGTAACATCATTGTCTACCTTTGCCTCTCCTTTATCATTTATTATTTTTCCTATTCTAAGCCATCTGCTCCTCTAACAGAAGCCAAGAGGATAAATAATGACTTTTTTATTTAAATGACAATTCCCAAAACGAATGACCTTGCATAATTGTGTGAGTATTTCACTCATCAGAAAGTTCCGATCTAAGGAGCAAACGAAGTAAGTAGGAATCAGAGAAACTTGAATTCCCATACTATTACCTTAGGAATCCCTACATTACTAAGAAAGACTGTGAAAGAGTGTTCTTATAATGTAAAATATCCAGTCATCCAATAGCAGTGAACATTAAGAGATAGCTCTACAATGAAGAAGGGCCTCTACTGCAGATCTCAGAAATTTTATAAATTTAAACTATATACACTCAAAGCCATATCTTGGGAATTTATAAAGGATCCTTACCAAATTACTAAATCTCTAAGATGCATTTTCTAATTACAAAAATAGACTGAGTTCAACCTTCTATATTTAATGTTTTAGAGGACATTTGAAAATTTACAACCTATAGATTTTCACACTACTTACCACTGGGCCTAAGCCAACAAGGAAAAAGTTACTTGGCTCAAGGTAAGAACTGATGTCTGCCACATACTGCCTTTCACAGGATGGTGCTTTTGTAGCAGAACAGATGGTCCAATGCAGCTCAAATTTCTTCTCTCTCCCTTACATTTATATTTAAAATTAAAGTATGAATCAATGTTAAGGTGTGTGTCATGTGTTTCTATGTTTTGTGTACACATGTATTATTTGTGTATGCCTCATGTAATTTCTTGTGTCCAGTGAAGCTCTTATCAGTTTTGAAGCTATCATTGATAACTTTACAACTCTGTAAGATATTTGGTTATTGTTAATAGATGATGTGAACAAAGTTATTTATTTGTACATGATAGATATACAAATAGTATAAATTTAATGGAATAATGAATTTATAAATATCCTACATATACACAATTATTAAAAATTAAAGAAATATAAATATGTATGCAAAGATATATTGTGTCTTAAAGATTTTAAGATCTTATTCAGTATTTGTTTTTAATGAGCAATACGTATCTCCTTAAGCTTAGTATTCCACAAAAAATGTAATATCTATTTTATTACTTACTTAAAATTTTTTATAAAGCACCATTCATGGGTTATAGGAAATATGAATGAAAGTCTGAATTCTTCATAGTTTATTTATTCTGAGTTTTATAATTTGATGTATTATTAAACCAAACTTTCTTATATTAAATTTAAATTGCTTTTTGGACAATAAAATATTTGTTTAATTATTTCAAACTTGAATAGGTGGTTATCCCTTAATTAGTTGTAAGGAACTATTATAGTATTTGCAGAAAGCACTGTTCTTTCAAAACATAAAAAAAATGTTCTGATTTAAAGCAGATATGTGAATACCAGATTATTCTTTATTATCACAAAGCCCAGTTTCATAATCAAGTTGGCAGAATGAGGGAATATTTTTAATATGTTAACAACAGTTTTTATGAAATGATTATAATGTCTGTTATTGATTCTCACCCTGGCTACATATGGAAATAGTTATAACCCAAAAATGGAGGGCATACCTGTAAGGAAATTTTGCTTAATTTGACGTGGAAAGCTCAAGTTATTATCTGGATCACTGAAGTAGGAAGACAAACTTTTAATCCAGATCTTGAGGTAAGAAAACCCTTCTCTAATCTGAGCCAATTCTGTTGCAACTCTATGTAGGGACAACATTAAACAAGTAGTATAATATTCAAAGTTTAGATGGTTATTTTAGGCAATGAATCTAAAGATCCTGAGGTTTAAAAAGCTATCTGTTTTAAGTAGTTTTTGCAAAAGTTTAATCACTATTAGTGTTAGTGTTTCAACTAATTTTTTATAAATAGTATAAATTTATGGAATAATGTATTTATAAATATCATATATATATAATTAAAATTTAAAGAAAACTAAATTATCTCTAAATCACTAACATTTCAAAAATATTAACTAAAAATCAGGAAGTACAAAGGCCTGACAAATCAGTCAGTCACCCAGTGCACATTTCCATATTTTTTGAAAAGTTAGAGTAAATATTAATTCAAATAGAACAAATATATTTAATTTAAATATATTTATGTAATATACTTATATAATTGTATTACATAATAAATATTGTGGGTTTATATTATTAAAATATACATGTAATAGGACTCTCAGATTAAAATGGAGTTAGCATATATGTCTTGTTGAGAATTAAAGGATATGAACGCTAATTATTTGGCTTTCTCATTAGTGATAAAAAAAATCAAATAAATAAAGGAAAGAATAATACCCTAGTCTCTCTTAATAGTTCAAGGTTTAAGTACAGTTCACAATGCATGGGAATGTTTCTGAAGTCTGCTTGGAGACTAAAACCACTTTTTTTATCTATACATATTTTTAAAAAATGTATGAGAATTTATCTAAATAAGTGATTTCCACTGATTTGCCTTAAGCGTTGCTCACTTGAGGCTGATTTCTGTTACCACCCTTACTCTTATCGCAACCTAACCATCAGGTACATGGCTCTGTCAGAATCACCTTGGCATTACCATGTCTTATTATAAATAGATGCCATGACTTCACTTAAACAAAAGGCATTCTTTTACAAGCAGTGAAGCATAAGGGTAGAAATTTATCTTAATTATCTGCCCTCCATCTTTTCCCACTCTGAGTGGGAGAAGCTCTTTGTTCTGATGATTGTTTCTATTTCATTTCTTTCTGACTTGTGCTGGTGTCTCACCTTCCGAGACAGCTCTCCTCCATTTCCTGTGATAGGGCACTTTGTACCATCATCACATTCTGCTCCTTGACTCTCCTGTGTTTTCCTCAAGGCACTTATCTTACTTGACAAATGACATATTTTCTGTTTATGGTCCCTGCCCCCACTTGGGCTTAAGCTTCATAAAAAACAAAGTGCTTGTCTGGCTTGATTCATAGCTTTCCTATAGAGCAAACACACTTTCTGGCCTTTACTGAACAAATGAATTGACTTTGTCCTATACATTCTACTCAAAATATTACATTAGCTCACTGGTCTAGTTCTGTGTATTTTATTAATTTGCCACATAATATCAACCACAATAGATTGATTTATACATTAGTGTAGGGCTAATTACTGCAAATTCAAAAATGAAAACACATCTATTTAATTATAGTGATATTGTATTTCTCCTTTTAATTTTTTACCTTTCATATTATGTGATTTCGTGTTTTTTCTGCATGTATATAACATGAGTGTTTGTTGCCTAGTGATATAAAAGCCACAATGTGGGTGTTTGAATTTGAAGTGTCTTGTGAAAGTACAGTTAGTTCTCTTAGTAACCGATCCAATTCTCCATCCCTACATGTCTCTATTTTTTTTTGAATAACCAGGAAGTGTTCTCTTTATAAATATGAGAGAAATAAGTTTAATAACTTTCAAATAATGAAGTGATCCCATTGTTCTTGAGATTTAATTACTAAGAACCAAATAAAACAAATGAGAGAACTGTAACACTTATTTTAACATTTTATTTTTTTGGTTTTTAATATCACCATGAAAACTGGAATTGGATTTTTACGCATGTAAATTATGTTATTTACTGCAAATATAGAAGCAAATAAACCCTTTACAAATACCGGAATATCTAAAAACGCATTACTTAACTGATCTCTGTTTTTCATAAAATGGAAAATGGTAAAGTTGATTTCCATGTAAAAATTTAAACTCTATGTGTGCTAGTGATCTCTAAAGTTGTACATGAATATTGCCATACCTGAAATCATCAGAGAAAATCATCTGGTCGTTTCTGTGAGGAGTTACTTTGAGTAAGTAAGCTCTGTTGAGGAGATTCACTTCATAATTTATGAGTTGAGACCCCTGACCGCAAGAAAATGAGAAACCTGCTGAAGACTAATATGCTTTACTCTCTGCCTCCTGATTGTGCCCACAATATGACCTAGCAGCTTGCTGTAAACAAACTTTCTTGTTTTGATGGACAATGTGCTCAAATTATGAGCCGAGATGAACTCTTCCACTTCCAGTAAGGTTTTGTCATAACAGTTAGCAAAAATAAATGCATGCAGTTATTAAGAGTTCAATAATGTGTAGGTACGAGTGTTAGTTCACTTCCTGTTTTGTGACTGTCCTGGTGTCTAAGATAATAAGGGAAAGAATTCACATCAAACATTGAGCTGTTTTTTTACACTGAAACAATTTATATACTGGGAAATAATGCCATAAATTTTTTAGGCACTGATAATGAAAATTATATTTAAAATAAAGTCATACCTTTTAAGATAATGATTACAATACTTTTATATGATTGTAGTTAAAATAGCTCACACAATGATATACATTACCTAAACTTCTTACAGTCAGAAGTAAGTCAGCAATGCCAAAGATATATACATATTTCCTACATTTTCATGTATGTTACATTCATATTTCTGTGCATTCAACAATGTTAATAAATATATATTTATACTTATGATGAGGCAACATGTTACAAAATCAAGTGCTAGAGAAAAGTTCTAGGTATTAGACAAAAATGTCAATGATACATTAAAAATAATTTTAAAATGTTGAAATATGTTAGGAATAGATTCATTAATTGAGAGCATCTAAAATTACAAACTTAAAGAGAACCCAGAAGTCAAACATACAACGTAAGTGCAGGGATTCTACCTCACGTGACCACCACTTAAGACAGAGAGCTACCTTAACCCTCTTCCTTCCAATAATGCTAGAGCATGCCTTCTGAAGCTATGTGCTGAATTATACCTCTCCTCTTTTAATTGGATTTTGTTAGGTATGTGGTCACAGTCAAATGTAAAATTTCCTCCATTTTCATATTCATATTCAATATCCTTTCATATTCTAGTAGAGGAAATGACATAGGTTACAGGCATCAGGGCCTAAGAATCATGGAGATCTCCTTAGATTCCTCCATTTCACTGATGCTTCTTTGTATTTGAATGAACACTTTAAGAAATCCCTTAACTATAGAGAACTATGATTCAGTGATATATTAGTTCAGGGCAGTGATAGAGGGAATGTATTAATGATGATATAAACTCACTGTCTTCACCTAATGACATCGAGACTTTTGGAATGACTAAGGGATTCACCTTTACACACTTTGTGAGCTGAATGTGAAACCTCACAGATTGACAGAGGAATTCACTGACACTCCTGGAAGTAACTGAAGCCACAGGAATCCCATGTGATTCTACTACAAAATATAGTCCATTATTTCCCTGCCTTCCTATAATATTACATATGATTAGAATAAAACTATAATTTGCTTACTTATTTTTATAATGTAAAACAATTGACTTCTAAAAATTCTATAGTGTTTAAACACTCCTAATATCAGCCTATGGTATGAATATAAAATATTTGTAATGGGCCAACACCTAATGAATGTAGATGACAGCAAGCCTGACGACAGGGAGAGCTGTACTTTAATAGACACACA
Organism: Mus pahari; assembly: GCF_900095145.1. Lineage (NCBI taxonomy): Eukaryota > Metazoa > Chordata > Mammalia > Rodentia > Muridae > Mus > Mus pahari. The sequence continues at coordinate 61,552,136 of NC_034601.1, read as the reverse complement.
TGTTTTCTTCACTAAATATTATATCAGCACATGGAAGAAATATGAATTTGCTTCAATTCTAGTTCTAGAATTTAAAACACTCAAAAATCTTGAAATCACTTTAACACATTGCTATATTTCAAATATTTTTGTAAAGCCAATTTATTTCAAAATCGGAACTATTGCTCGATTTTTCTATACTTTAAGCCTGAGCAAAATAATTTTCCACTGTTCTTTTAAAAGTCATTCTGGTCTTTCCCCTAGTGATTTTACCTGCAATGTTGTAAACTATTTCCTCCATTGATGAAAGAAGTGATATTTCCCTCAAAGACAGGGGAAATAGAGAGAATTCCTTAATGAAGAGAAAATATCTGATCAAGACAGAAATGCATAAAACTAGGACCTAATGCTTCTCTGAAACTAGGTCCTCAGGGGCCTGGATTAATATATTAAGATATAGGGAAATGAAAAAAAAAAGATACAGGGAAATGCATAGACACATACAAGGACTTACAGAAAAACTTACAGAAATTTAATATGGAAAATGCACGTAGAAATAAATTCTCTTGGATATTTAGATTTATTGTATTTGCTTATACAGTGAATATAATCTATCACCTAGTGAATCTGATCAACATGTTATATTATATAATCATCATATATTTATTTTAATATAATCTACGAATTTTGGAGAATATATGCAGAAACACATAGAGTTAATTTTACCATATAAGTGTATGGAGTAGGCTACATACAAACCCAAGTAATTTACTTCATTCTTCAGATGATAATTGCCCTATGAAATGATTCAGGATATATTTTCAAGGAAGCATTATTTTGTTAGTTATGTATGGGCACTGGAAATTCCTCTATGATCACAATACACTTTTAAACCATGTACACTAACTAAGCTGAAATCACCTTTCATAAATAAATGTGCATTAGCACATTTATAAAAACTACAAAAAAATCACAAGTTCATTCCCACTAACTATAAATATAAGGAGTTTAAAATAGTTATTTATTTGTTATTTTATACTTCTTCCTTACTGTCTTATTATCTTTAGAAAACATGCAATACTATTTTGTAGAAGAGCTTACTTTTATACTATATTTAATGTCTAGCATTTTAATATTCATTTTATTTGATCATAATATCAATTTATTAATACCAAGTTTTATTTTAAAATATATTTTCTTTTGCAATGTAAAATTATTATTATTATTTTATTATTGTTATTATATTTATTTATTTATTTTTGGTTTTTCCAGGCAGGGTTTCATTGTATAGCCCTGGCTGTCCTGGAACTCACTTTGTAGACCAGGTTGTCCTCCAACTCAGAAATCTGCCTCCCTCTGCCTCCCGAGGGCTGGGATTAAAGGCCTGTGCTGCCATGCCCAACTACTTAAAATTATCTTAATGTACTCTTCTAATGTGATTCTTAAAATGGGAAAAAGCAATATAACAAATATACATATATATTTAAAAATGTGATTCACTGGGAGGCCTTTTAATGAGTGGGATGGTCCTCCAGTACTGACCTTTGCCCTCTAGGTAACCCTGGATGGCTCAGAAGCCTCAGTATGACAATGAAGGTATGAATAATTTTCAAAGAGCTTCCTTTCCTTAGTGCATATTAAAAGGCCAAGGAAGCAGCAGCTTCGGCAGCTTCAGTGGGATATACAGAGCCATCAGGAAGAAGGACTAGAGGGCCAGCATCAATAGTGTTTTCCCTCAGAACAGATTCATGACTGCAGAAGGTACTGCTTTCTCTTTGGGTAGGTCTGCTCCCCTGACATCCTCTTTTTGGCAACATCCTCATAGACCCTCCCAGGATTTGTTAAACTGATAACGTTATTCATCTTAATGATAAGTCGAGAGTTTTGTTTTCCTAACACTGTATTACCTGTTTAATTTCCAAATGTCCTTGTTCCCAATAAGGGAAGTATTCACCCTCATAATAATGTTATAAGATATATGAGAGATAGAGATTTTATCTTTAATGGGGTACAGATGCTCACACCTCCATCCAGGCAGTGGAGAGGCAGAGACAGGAAGATTGCTCTTTGATCCAGGACACTTTATGTCTTACACACTGAGTTTCGGGCTAGCTCTGGCTTCAGAGTAACAGTCTCAAACAAAACAAAACAATACAATAAACAAACAAAAGCAGCCACAAAATTACAAACAGAATAAAATTGTCTGACATCTGCATAAATTAAGGACTTTAGTATAAAATAAAGTTTTAGAATAATTTGGAATTTTCCTATTGCATGGACTCCTAATTCAAACTATTAATTATTTAATATATTGACCTGTCATAGTTTTTGTTTAATGCAGAAGATATGGAAAATATCTGAAGCAGATATTACTATATCTATATAGTATGTATATAGACAGAATTATAGAAAAAAATCTATTTTTCTATTTTTCCTCCTTCCCCATAGACATAACTGTTTCAATTTTCATAAATGTTGCTTATATATAAAACATGTTGGATTTCTTTGTTAGAAAATATATTCTCTCTGGTTGTCTTTTATAATCCTAACCTAAGGGGAGAGTTACCCTATTTAACTTTTTTAGTGACTATCAAGGCCTAAAAATTGGTATGTTAAATTCCCTGAAATCATTAAACTTTTAGGCCACTTTCTATACTGACATCTGGGGGTGTATTAATTATGCATAGACTTTACCCTCCGTAAAGTTTCTTATAAATTCGTTGCCTAATTCAGGTAGTTAGTTCATGACATCACTTTATTTCACACATTATAATCTCGGAGAGCTGTTGAGAAGTGAGCTCTGAGATAGAACTTTGGCTTGAAGTAAGGCAAATACCAAGTGCCATTTCTTAATGTCTTTTCATTAGCTTTTATATCTTAACTGAGACATGTTCTCACCTGTCAGTTTTTCATGCCAAGTGCCCTACCTAAAGAATTCTCTACCTAAAGAGTGCCCTACATGTAATATACATTCAATTCCTGTCACTTTACACAGCCATTTTTCTAGATAAACTCTATTTGTACTTCGTCCCATAAAATCATACTGGCAAAGGAGTGGCTTGCTATAGTTACACTTTCCTAAGGGAAACTGAAAGAATCCAAGACAAATATGTTACTTTAGCTCTATTCTGGGTTCCAGAACCTGCTTCTCTCTTGTTCCCAATGAATGTTACAAAACTCTATTTTGATATTTTCTTTCTGATTGACCTGTCATTTGGAATTGTTTTCGTAGCTGTTAGAATTTTGACCTGATTCATTGCCAAGGTTGGCTTCTGGCTAGGAAATCTCAGCCTGTATAGCTTAATGGGGCACCCTGAGAACAAACACGAATACCTCGAATGCTGAGAAGGACCTATCTGTGGAGCCTACTTCCTTGTTTTGTGAGTATTTATCCTGACAGTCATGCTATTCGACATTACTGCCCTAAAGCATACAAGTCTTGTTTAAAAGCTTTGATCAGATATCTGTCATAAGTTTAACACAGAGATTCCTTGGTAATATAAAATAAACTTTGTATGATCACTATAATTTTTTTGTTTTTTAGAAATGCCAGTTTTAGGGAGGTGTACTTTGTTTTAATGAATAAAGTTCAGGTTCACAAAGTTTCAGTTTTCTTCTTCATTATACATACAATATCTACCATTAGAGGTTGAATATGAGATTGAATGTTCTACTTGATAAATGGTATAGTGATTTATAAGATCTGAGTCATGATCTTTAGTAACTAATTCATAGATATTGATCTTATGTACTTTACTAATAAAACTGATAAAACAAGTCCATTTCCAGTCAATAGGTCATCCAACAAAGAGTAAAAATGTCTCCTCTTCTTTCTGCTGACAGGAGTCTGATACAGCTGAGAGGCTCCGTCATATCCTGACGAACACAGATGTGGATGCTTGCAGCCAACCATTGGACTGAGCACAGGGACCCCAATGGAGGGGTTAGGGGAAGGACTGAGGATCTAAAGGGGCCTTATCTGGCATCAATGGGAGAGGAGACTCTTGGTCCTGTGAAGGCTTGATGCTCCAGTGTAGAGGAATGCTAGGGAGGTGAGGCAGGAGTGGGTGTGTGGGTGGGTGAGCACCCACCCACACACCCACTCATAGAAACCGGATAAGGGGGAAGAGATAGGGGTTTGGCAGAGAGGAAACTGGGAAAAGGATAATATTTGAAATGCAAACAAATAGAATATCCAATTTATTAAAAAAGGAGAAAAATGAAATGTGCACAAATATTAAAATTTATATACGGACCACAAAAAAGTAAAGGAAATAAATTGCTTTGATCACATTACTGTGTCTCTAAAATAAATATTAAAAGAATAATACAATAATAAAAGAAATCCTTATTTTTGTTGAGAAACTTGTTTTCCTGAGACAGGGTCCCCCTGTGTAGTCTTGGCTATCCTCGAATTCACTTAGTTCCACCTGCCTTTGTTGCTGAATGCTGGCATTTATGACATGTGCCATCACCTCTCGATAGAAATTTCTTTTCTACCTGAGACACTTAGCTTTTGGGGATATGGATCTAAATTCCTAGCCAAGCAGGAATCCCTGTGGAAGGATAAGGATGGTAAATAACCCACAAAACTTTTGACCCAAAAATGTATTCTGCCTAGAAGTTCAGGGACAAAGATAGAGGATGAGGGTATAGTCAATCCATGATTGCCCTAAACTGAGACATATCCCATGGGCAAGAACCAATTCCTGACACTATAAATGATACTTCACTATACTTGCAGAAAGGACCTCTATTGAGAGGCTACACCCAGTAGTCAATGAAAAGAGATGCAGAGACCCACAGCCAAACATTAGATGGAACAAGGGGAACCTTATGGAAGAGTCTGGAGAAGGACCAAAGGACCTGAAAAAGGACAGGGACTCCATTGGAAGACAAACAGAGTCAACCAACCTAGACCCTTGGAGGTTCCCAGAGCATGACTCACCAGCCAAAGAATGAACATAAGATAAGCCAACTGCACACATGTAGCATATGAGTAGCTCCTAGTCATAGAGCGACTTGATGTACAGGGAGAAGGGTAATGCAGGGGTTTAATGCACACAGGTGAGCTCTCCATTCACAGAGGAGAAGGGGATGTTGGAATAGGGTAGAATCTGTGTGAGTGGTGGCTGGGAAGAGGGGGGCTGATATTGTGTTGTAGAGTGTGTAAATAAATAAATTTAATAAAAGTACTTGGAGAAATACTTTTAGCAAATAATAAAGTATTCTAAAATTCCACAGACATAAGTTATGTGTTACATATTTCAGGAATTTCTAATGTGGACAAAAGTTTTAAAATGGCATTAACAATAAGTTTCACAGATATATAGCAAGAAGCAGAAAACAAGACATTTTGAAGCATTAAAGTTCCAGTTATTTTTCAGCACTTGGGCAATATATTGATGATCATGCTTATACAGTCTAAGCAGAAATCATTACTTACCTAAAAACACTGAAAATATCCCAATGTATATCCTTTTTCACAAGGAATAAGGGAGTGCTGAGGTGTCTCAGCAAGTACAGGGGCTTGCTGCTAAACCTGGAAATCAGTAATTGATCCCAAAACTCACATGATACAAGGAGGAAAGAGGACTGAAATTTGATTTCAGATGCACACATAAACATAAGTTCCATTGACATGTGCATGTGCTTGTTTACATACATACACACACACATACACACACACACACACACACACACACACACACACACACACACACACACACACAAGCTATGTTAAATGAGTTAATAAGAAATTGAGCCGGGTGTGGTGGCGCACGCCTTTAATCCCAGCACTTGGGAGGCAGAGGCAGGCGGATATCTGAGTTCGAGGCCAGCCTGGTCTACAAAGTGAGTTCCAGGACAGCCAGGGCTATACAGAGAAACCCTGTCTCGAAAAACCAAAAAAAAAAAAAAAAAAAAAAAAAGAAATTGAAGGCAGTTGAAAAAATGTCTGACCACAAGCACTTCAGTCAATCCGCTCTAGGGTATGACTCAATCTTCATCATGACCTGAAAAATGAGACTGCTATCATGAAACCCTGAACTTTAGTTTGAAACATGAAGCTAGCAATGTAGAAAACACAGAAACAATAATAGAAAATGGGAGAATGGCACACAATGAGGCTGGGTGTGATAGTGTATGCCTGTCATACCAGGAATTGCGATTTAGAGGCAATCAGTACTGGGTTCAAAGACATTCTCAGTTACTTACACCTGAGTTCAAGGGAAACCTGAGAAACATGATACCTTATTCCCAAAGAAAAAAGATTTAAAAGATGAAGAAATATTCTACATTCAGTTCCACAAGGGATTCTGATAAATGATGGGCTAAGCAAGTAAGAGGGCACATGTGAAAACGGTTGAAAGAATCTTACATGAACAAATGCAATATAACGGGAACAAAATGATCTGGAAGTATCCCTGGGAAAAGCACTGCCATTGAGCTAAACATGGACTCTACCCCAGTAGAATAATCTTTGTCTGAAAGCATCTAGGCACGTTGTACTTCCTGGCATCAGCCACATCTAAAAGGAAGTATTTCTAAAAACTATATCCTTCACATTGACAATAAAAATTAAAAAAAAAAAATTCCACAGTTCCACTGATTTTTAAGACTAAATTAAAATTATACGTACATATGATGTTTATTTTATATGGCTATTTTGTGAAATTGTGTTTAATGAATAAAGGAATTCATGAAATTAGTAAATGAAATATAATATCATTTTTTCGATTCAGCACTATTTTTCAGTAAGCAAGGTACAAAAAGTTATATGATTTATTTTCTTCAATATTTCCTTCAATATTTTAATATATTAAAGTTAAATACACAAATGTACTCTTCTATATAAAACATCATCCCAATAATTTGTGGTTTTTATTACTCCTAAAATTTTCAAAAGTGGAAGACAACCACTGAACACTAGCACATTCCTCCCTGAGTCTGACAAAGGAAAGGTTTTCTTCCTTCACACACACACACACACACACACACACACACACACANANANANATATATATATATATATATATATATATATATATATATATATATATATATATGTAAAATTTAAGTTTCTTAAAATATCTCTAATGAGGTTGTCATGACCATATGTTCTTCTACCCTACCATAATATTTACTTACTTTTAAGTCATTTATAGAATGCATTCATTACATTTGCCTATAAGTTAATTATATAACACTATATGAAATTAATTTTAGTGAATGAATAATAAAATATTTTGCAGAGATAATCTGTTATAAGTTCTCAGGATGAAATTATGACCAGCAGCAAAGAGAAATGATAAAAATCATAGGTCTACTTAATAAAACTGTCTTTTTGTACACTGATAAACTCAGAAACATTACATGAACCTGCTACATAATAAAAGATGATATTATCTACATAGACAATGCAAGGTGATTTCTAGATAGCTTTATAATACATCTTCTTGTTTCATATGTTGGTGCTTACAGTTTGAGATTCAACATAAAAGGAGCACTTTGCTAGATATGAAATTGATATTTTATTTTTCCATGAGTCTTTTGAAGGAATGCTGTTTCTGTTTAATCATTTACTTGTTAATAGGCACCTTATAAAGCAGCATGTGTCTTAATTTATCCATTGTTTGCACGTAATTCATTAACTGAGAATGGAAAGTCAATTTACAGTACAGCCTTGCTTGTGTTGGAGACTATTATCACGAGAGGATTGCTGATCCTATTATCCACAAATAGCATATAAACAAAACAGTCTAGAATCAGTTATTATTTGTTCAGTTTCACTCTAAGGTATTTGATTTATTTTCAGTGAGGGCCTTGTCTTTCCAATAACCAAAATCAATATGATTACTTCAAGCATTATTTTCACTGACAACAATATTGGTATATTTATATTTTATTTTCTTCTTATAAAGCATTCAACCCATATAATGTGTCTGAATACAAATCCCCCTGCTTACTTTCATAATTTCAGGTTATATTTTAATTAGATTAGATAACATTGGTTTATCTAAGCAATTTTTTCACAGTGTGAGTTTGTTTTTAAGTTATTTCCTTAGGTTGTATATGTTTTGGTTTCTTTTTATTTGATTAATCCGTTAATAATGATTCTGCATACTTAAAATTTCTGTAAGAATGACTTTAACAATATTGCATCATTTTCTGAAATGTTTATCCTAATGTCTACTTAACCACGAGATTGTGAGACAAATCAATAAGTAGTGGATCCATAGGAAGAAAATGCTACCCTACAATCTTCCTGTGAGGTAAAAGTAATATATATATATATATATATATATATATATATATATATATATATATATATTTTAGAGGTCTGGTGGGGTGTGGACATCCTCCTGGAGACGGGGCGGGGAGGAGGTATGGGATGATGAACAGTCAAAGGGTAGACTGGGAAGGGAATAAAATCTGGAGTTTAAAATAAATTTTTTAAAAAAGATGCATTTCTAAGGACGTTGGTTGTTGTTGATCTCTCAAAAAGGTTTAGTCCAAAAAAAAAAAAAGAAAAAGAAAAAAAAAAAGAAAAAGAAAAAGAAAAAGAAAAAGAAAAAAATCTTGTATATTTAGATTAAAGAAATATATAAGTGGGTCAAATGGGGTTGTTGTTCATTCCTGAAGGAAGCTGAGAAGCGGTCTGTGTGTTGTTATTTCTGGGACTTATTAAAAGATAGTGTTAACAGTGCCCTTGTGGTACTGTTATGCATGGAAGAACATCCCTTGTCCACTGAGACTTGATTACCTGGTCACACTGTGACCAGTGACTGTCTTTGGATTTCAATACCTTTCCAATTAAGTAGGTAAATATTATTGTGCTGGAGAAATCAGAAAAAAATGTCAGAGAAAACCTTGGACTCTTTCCACAAAGATAGCAGCAGAGCCACTTTGTTCTTTTATACTCTGCAATTATCTGGGAGACGGGATGGTGGGCAGAACAAAATACAACAAGAAAAAACTTTACTCACAACAGAAAATGTTCTATTTCCCCTCCCCCCTTTTTTTTTCTTGGATATTTTCTTTATTTACCTTTCAAATGTTTTCCCCTTTCCAGGCCTCCCCTTCAGAAACCCCCTATCCCATCTCCCTCCCCTGTCTCTATGAAAGTGCTCCCCCACCTATGAACCCCCAGCATTCCCCTACCTTGGGACATCGAACTCCCTCAGGCCCAAGGGCNNCTCCTCCCACTGATGTCCAACAAAGCCATCCTCTGCCACACATGAGGCCAGCATCATTGGTCCTTCCATGTGTTCTCTTTGGTTGGTGGTCTAGTCCCCGGGAGCTCTGGGGGTGGGGAGGGGGTACTGGCCAGTTGACAATGTTGCTCCCCACACGGGGCTGCAAACCCCCTCAGCTCCTTCAGTCCCTTCTCCAACTCCTCCATCGGGGACCAACACTCAGTCCAATGGCTGGCTGTAAGCATCTTCCTATGTATTTGTCAGGCACTGGCAGAGACTCTCAGGAGACAGCCATATAGGGCTCCTGTCAGCAAGCACTTCCCTGCATCGGCAATAGCTTCCAGGTTTGAAAAATGTTCTTAAAAGAGACTATTGAATAAGGTATTGAGTTATTCTTATTTCAAAAAACCAACTTAAACTCATTTTTTTTTCTCTTCTGTGTCAAAGTTCGAGTGAAGTTTCATCAGCTATCACGATCTAACCTAATTTATTAATTTCTGAATGCAATGATGAAGGTGCAAAGGAAACTTCTCTGAGGATGGTGGACAGATCCAATTAATACGCCAAATAAAACCAAGAAACAATAGCTTATATTACAAATCTTTGTGACCACAGGAGTCCAGCTGATTGTATAAAGCACACCCGATTATCTATTACAAAGCATGGGTTAAGCATATGCTTGGGTTACCTCTATGAAGCATTCATGTGTAAAAATGTTTCAGAGTTGTCACTTTCTGTACAAGTAAGGGGTCTAGAAAGAATTCTAGCCCACATTTGAACATATCAGTACTGCAAATATTATGCATATAAATGCCCAAACTTACCAGGCTGGGCCAAAGTCACCTGACTGACATAGCTGTGAGGAATGAAAGAGGGTTCAGTTTGGAGGGACAACAGCAAGACTGAAGCTGTGACAATTTTCCTGAGAGCAATCAGACTTTTTATACCTTTACCAGCAAAAAAATCTATCATGGCAATTTCCAGGATCAGTGCAGCTGAGGTTGTCAGGAAACAATGACATTTGCAAACTATCCAGGGTACAAAGATTAATGCCAAAGACCAATTGTCCTGTCAAGCTTTCATGCATCCATGACTTCTAGGGAAACATACAGAGAAATAGAAAGCATCCTGAATGGTCTACTGCCTGAGGGAGTGTTGGTTTCTCAGGCACCGTGTGTCCCAGGAGTCATGGACTCTATCCTGAAACCCTGTGAGATATGCCTCTCAGGAGAGGATCTGAGGAGAAGGCTGGTGGAAGAAGACACAGGCAAAAGTAGAGAGCGAAAACTGTGGTCTGGGTATACAACATGAGAGAAGAATACAAGTTTAATAAAAGAGTCAGAAACAATTAATGAAGGTTTTTTTAAAAAAAAATTAAATCAGTAATTCAGTCATTGAGAAGACATTAGAATGATTTAGAGTCAGAACTAAGGACTTAATTTCAGTCTATTTGACTGCAGATGCCAAGAAGTGCTTGCTTATAGTAGCCCAATACAGCTGTCTCCTGAAAGGCCCTGCCAGAGCCTGACAAATACAGAAGTGGATGCTTGCAGTCAATCACTGGACTCAGCATAGGATCCCCAGTGGAGGAGTTAGAAAAAGAACCGAAAGAGCTGAAGGAGTTTGCAACCCTGTAGGAAGAATGTTAAACTATGTAAAAAGATAACTTATTTATTGTACTAAGAAGTTGAAAAATGAAAAATGTCATTGTAATAAAATTATAGGATTAGGTTCAAATTATTTGCCTGTATTAGCTTCTAAAAGTTGTTTAGGACAACTTTTAAATGTCTTTTAAAGAAATGTCTTTTAAAGAAATAATTATTTGTATATATTTAAAGATAAAACTTAAGACATGTGAATTGTATCTAAATTATTTGTTTAACAAATAGAAATGGATTAAATGTATCTATAAGCCATTGGAGTAATATTACAATTACTTAATTATTTTATCTAATTTATTATATTTTTAAGTTATAAGCATGTGAGCACAGTTACCCATGAAGAATATAGTTGATATATCCCCTGGAGTTGAATATGTAGATGGGATGATATGTTCAGTATGGAGGTTCTGAGGGGTATGGGTTCTGGGAATTGAACTCGGGTCATCCAAGGGAGCATGGAATAGTTTTAATGATTTTAATGACTGTACCATCTCTCTAGCAGCAACAACATTATTTGTTCAACAAGGATCCAATTCATTGTCATAAATGATCAGACAGAAAGAAGAGATATAAGTCAATTTAATCAAGGACATTTGATGAGTTGTTGGGAGTAAATAATAGGAAGCCTTAATTTTCCTTTAGTCAGTATAATTAAACAAGACTTTTGCTGGTTGTCTTTCTGTGGCCATTTGTGTGTGTGTGTGTGTTGAGGTGTGTGTGTGTGTGTGTGTGTGTGTGTGTGTGTGTGTGTGTTTGTGCATGCGTGTTATTTGTATATGTTTTGAAGAAGGCAAAAACAGAAGGGAGAGGAAAAAAAGGAAAGGAGGGACAGAAGTGAAATCTTAAAGAAGATAACAAAAAGGTATATTAAAATACTCAAACTTTAGTCTTGATTGTCTTGTAGGATTAAGTAAACTTGAAAAAGTTTTGAACAGAAACTAGATGAAAATGAAACATACACACTAACTAAAGAAACAGATATTAAGTCACTATTATTTCCCTATCCATTTATATGCAAGTTTTTCACTCAGGGAGTCTCAGTAAATGTATTGTCTACTTTGCAATGTCGGATCTTTACTTTCTGCTCAGAGATCAGCACACAGGAATAAAAAGAAAAACACAGAACATCCTCTGCATATGTATTCTCTAAATTATCCTAAATTGTATTACACATAAAGCAGAAATAATCGGTGCAGATATGTGCTTATTGTCTTTATAATGCACAGTGGTGCCTGTAGTGTGGTTAAGATTGCAGTGCCCTTATTATAAGTACTTTTAAAAAAATACAACAGATATTTGACAATCTGCTGAAAGCATTTTTGTGAGTCTGCAAGATAATCATACTGTGAAAATATTCATGTAACAAAAGGTATATGGACAAGTGGGTAAGTAATTGGTTACATGCCTAGTACTGCCCACTGTGAATTGTTTTGCTTAAAAAGGCAAACTCTCTTATTCTGTTCTAGTGAATAACCTTTCTGGGAGTGTCTCAAACGCAGTACTTTTTTTTTTTTTTTTTTTTTCACACTTTAAATGGAAAATGGTCATAAGGCAAAGAAAGAACTAGATGGGAAGAGACACAACAATTAATACTAAAACAAAACCAGCCCACTTAGCATCTGGAAATCTGGATAACCCCTTTTATATTATCTTTGTTTCCATGGCTCTTCCTTTTTATCTTCTGACACTTAATAGCAATTGTAAAAGTATATAGTAAATACAGATTAGCTGAAATTTGGATGACTGCTGAGTATATTTTCCAGATAGTTGGAAGAAGATTTTGTGGAGGAAAAGCAAATTGAGCAATATACAGGGATTATGTCTCACCAGATACATCTAAGGCCCTTTTAGCCATAGAGTCTCAGGGTTGAGAAAAACGCCAATTCTCCAGAAGGTAGGGTGATTTTGATTTTTAAAAATTTCTTATCAGTGAGTGCATATCAAGTGATTTCTTTTGTGATTGGGTTACCTCACTCAGGATGTATCCTCCAGACACATCCATTTGCCTAAGAATTTGATAAATTCATTGTTTTTAATAGCTGAGTAGTACTCCATTGTGTAAATATACCACATTTTCTGTATCCATTCCTCTGTTGAGGGACATCTGGGTTCTTTTCAGCTTCTGGCTATTATAAATAAGGCTGCTATGAACATAGTGGAGCATGTGTCCTTATTACCAGTTGAAACATCTTCTGGGTATATGCCCAGGAGAGGTATTGCTGGATCTTCCCATAGTACTATGCCCAATTTTCTGAGGAACCGCCAGACTGATTTCCAGAGTGGTTGTACAAGCTTGCAATCCTACAAGTAGTAGAGGAGTGTTCCTCTTTCTCCACAGCCGTGCCAGTGTGTGCTTTTACCTCAATTTTGGATCTTAGCCATTCTGACTGGTGTCAGGTGGAATCTCAAGGTTGTTTTGATTTGTATTTCCCTGATAATTAAGGATGTTGAACATTTTTCAAGTGCTTCTCAGCCCTTCAGTATTCCTGAGTTGAGAATTCTTTGTTTAGCTCTGTACCCCATTTTTAATGGGGTTATTTTAATTTCTGGAGTTCAGCTTCTTGAGCTCTTTGTATATATTGGATATTAATCCCCTATCAGATTTAGGATTGGTAAAATCCTTTCCCAATCTGTTGGTAGCTTTTTTGCCATACAGAAGCTTTGTAATTTTATGAGGTCCCATTTGTCGAATTGATATGCACTCATTGATAAGTGAATATTAGCCCAGAAACTTAGAATACCCAAGATTCAATTTGCAAAACACAAGAAAATCAAGAAGGAAGACCAACCCATGGATACTTCATTCCTCTTTAGAATAGGGAGGGAAATACCTATGGAAGGCGTTACAGAGACAATGTTTGTAGCTCAGACAAAAGGATGGACCATCCAGAGACTGCCCCACCCGGGGATGCATCCCATAACCATCCACCAAACGCAGACACTATTGCATATGCCGGCAAGATTATGCTGAAAGGACCCTGATATAGCTGTCTCTTGTGAGGCTATGCCAGTACCTGGCAAATACAGAAGTAAATGCTCACAGTCATCGACAGGATGGAATAGAGGGCCCCCAATGGAGGAGCTAGACAAAGTACCCAAGGAGCTGAAGGGGTCTGCAACCCTACAGGTTGAACAACAATATGAACTAACCAGTACCCCCAGAGCTTTTGTCTCTAGCTGTATATGTAGCAGAAGGTGGCCTAGTGGGCCATCATTGGGAAGAGAGTCCCCTTGGTCTTGCAAACTTTATATGCCCCAGTACAGGGGAACGCCAGGGCTAGAAGTGGGAGTGGTTGGGTAGGGGAGCAGGGTGGGGGTAGAATATAGGGGACTTTCTGGATAGCATTTGAAATGTAAATGAAGAAAATATCTAATAAAATTTTTAAAAATCTTTCTATAATACATGGATTTCATCTAATACTTTCCAAAAGTTGATCTCTTAATTTTGCCCCATTATTTCATAATTTCCATACATATATTTAAATTATAAAACTAAAAAATACTACACATATAATGTATTCTACAGAACACCTATTAGAGGTTTTAAATGCTACACTTTTTTCTTATTAGTATGCTTGGGTTGTAATATAATATGATTTGTTATATTACCATGTATGTTATAATATTTATGAGTATAAAGTTATAAAAAATTTGATGAACATTTCAACTAAATCATGATAAGAATTAGTCCTCCAGTTTTGAGGTCAGAATATAAAATCAAGGAACATAATAATTCGATCAGAATGACATAAGTACTTAGATAAAGATACATTCAAAGACATATCACTTGACACCAAATTCCACTCTGCTTTGATAGAAATTTTCTTGCTTGTATAATGCACATTCTAATGCACATCACTCTGCAGATTTATATGGGCAAATATTACATTCAAATACCCAAACAGCTAATGATGGAGAAAAAGTATGCGTATGCTTTATCATCCAAAAATACACAAATGAACTGTATAAGAATGTCCTTCTTATGAGGAAACGAAATAAGACCAGCACTCTTTTTTCCTATTGTAGTAGACATAGCATTGTAATCCTAGAAAATTTACTTCCTTTTCACCACCAACACTAAAATATTACTTTTTAGGGACTAAAGAGAATGTCAAGCTGGTATGAGCATTTGCTCTGTCAGCTTGAAGGCTGGAGTTTAGATATCTGTATCCATATAACAAGCCAAACATTCTCTCAAATATTTGAAACCAGCACCTTGATGGAAACACAGACAGGAAGGCCTCTGTGGAGAAATGGACTGTAGTTCACACTAGAGCTTTAGGCTCAGGAAGAGACTCTGCCTTACAAAATAAAGGTGAAGAGTAATAAAGAATGCTATAGTGTATCTTCTGAATTTCCCACAACTGCATACACACAAACGTACACACACTGTAATGCACAGACAATTAAGTAAAATTAATCATGAAAAGAGATGATTTCAAATCAATCAGTCATTGACTAATATTACCCTGCTCATTATATTCAATCAAGAATTGTTTTATTACCAATTATGTACAATATTTTCTAATGCCTCTTCGTGGAGGTGGGGACCATACTGGTAGAAGGGACCTCAGTTAAATAATTTATCAATGCTGTCTGTTGAGAACTTTATGAAGAGGAGTTTGTGAAGCTTTTGAGTAGGGATACGCAGTTTCAAACTGAAAGGAAAATCAGAGTCAGAGTCAGATCTTGAGAGGTTCTGATGCCAGAGCTTAGCTTCAACTCTTTTTGCAATGACAACAGACAGAAAACTCTCGGAGATGTTCAGATAAACTGGGGGGGGGGGGAGAGGGAGTGTTATATATAAGAAAATGTATGCTGTGAAAACCTTGTCTTTAATTTTAAAACCATTAGCAATAGAGATTGATTGTGGTTTGTGTATCTTATGAGCGCTACTGAAAATATTACTTTATAATTTCAATACAAGATTTTTTCCTAATATTTCAACTACATCTTCACATATTTATTGTATATCACTTCCTTAAGCATCTGGCATGGACGAAATACATGAAATAATAGCAAAATTAGACAGCAACTGAGACAGAAGCATTGTCAATAGTCACTATTATCTCATGAAGATGAGAGTGACTAAACAGATAAATATGTGACAACTATTATTTAGGTAGAGTGTAGTAAATATGCTGCAAACAATGAACTGGTGGTGAGTGAAGGCTCCTGGACTTCATAATTACCATAATTTCAAAAGGATTTACTTCATAATAGCTGGGCAATTTCTTTCAAATTACAAGTAGTGTTACACATTATATAACATCCCTGTATCCAGGAGACAAATGTTCCTTTTCCCCCTTTCTTAGGCACTCAATTCAGTTAGAGGGATAAATAAAAACACCTACCCAAAACATTTTACCCATTTGCATTTCAGCCACTTTCATGGTTTGAAGCTTTGTTTAGCAAAAGGAAGCAGAGAGGCAGGTGTTTTGAGAAGAAAAATTGAAAGTACAAAAAAGCTAAACAGAAAGAAAATGTAAATATCTTAATGAAAAGCCCAACTGGAAAACATAAATAAAAAAAAGACAAGGGACTGGTTTTGGAGCAATTTTCACAGACATTTAATCTTAAAACATGATTTATATAGTATTCATTTATCTGAAATTTTCATAAAAATTAAAATATTTACCAAATTCTTTGAATGCATGAATTGTGTTTGATGTCAATTACATAATGAGGCATGCTCTTTTACTTTTATGTATAGAGATAACTGCAAACAGTAATTACAAAATCTTGCTTCAGGAAAGTTATGTATGTAATTAAAGTAATTTGTTATCAAGAGACCAAGGAAAATGAAGTCGAGTTCAAGTCCAGCTGAATCTGTTCGTGCATACTACATAAAACCAAAAGTGGTGGACACAGTGATAAATTTAAATTCCTGTTGTGGAGAAGAGAAAAGCTCTTATCCCTGTAAAGCAGGTGAGGACAATTCAATATTTGCAGCAACTGAAAGAATATCTAGCAAATCTGAATTGAAAATTAATAGGTACATGTATGTACCCGACTACATAATTATTGGGGGAAGAGTTTATCTCTGCATAGGTTGATTACTATTTACTCTGCCTCAGCAATCTTAATAGAACCTGTTACATTTGATGACTCAAAAGGGCTAGCCGATGTTGGAATATGAATGGCCTATAGCTCATAGAATTGAACATGTGGCCTTGAGTTTGTGACACTTTGGAAAACATATGGAGCTTTCAGGAGTTGGAGGAAGACAGTTACTCAAAATTGATCTTGAGGTTTCCTAGCTAGCTAACCTTCCTGTTCTCTCTCATTACTTCTTCTTGTGTATAGATAAGATTGCTGCTTACTGATTGCCAAGCCACCTCTAATGATTGAAGCTCTGTGTTTTCTCCAACACTATATCACTCTCAAACTGTAAGCATTAATCAACCATTTATTCCCTAAATTTCTTTTTTTTCAGGACACTTAATTCCACCAATATTAGAGTAACTGATACAGGAACCTTCAAGAAAGAAGTTCAAGTTAATCAGGAACCCCCCACCTCCTTTGATCATGGCCAATGGTTTAAAAGAGTAATTTTATGTTGAGAGCTATTATATGCTCCTTGCAATAAAGAGTTTCCATTTACTCAGATATGAAGTCATTTGTTCATTATCTCAGGACACCAAAACTTAGAAGGCATAGGTAAGATGAAGTAAAACTAGTAATAATACCAGGATTAAATTTACACACTCACACACACACACATACACACATATATACACACACACACACACACACACAGAGAGAGAGAGAGAGAGAGAGAGAGAGAGAGAGAAAGACAGAGAGACAGAGACAGAGAGACAGAGACAAAGAGACAGAAAACTAAAAAGAGAGAGAAAATGAAAGAGCACATATCTTTGTTTTACTTCAATTACATGAAAAATGTGATTAAAATTTAAAATAAATTTGGACAAAACACTAAATGATTAAATATAGGAGAAGGCTCAGTGGTTAAGAATACTTACTGTAAAAAATTGAGGATATGAGTTTGGAAATTTTTTTGTTCAAAAAAATCAAAGCACTTGTAATAAATTGCAAAATGTGTATTAATGCATTAATTTTAAAAGCTAAGATTATGCCTTTTATTTCTCTCTTGGTTTTCCTGAGTAGAATGAAAATATACTATAAGACCACATTAGATCACTCATCTATTAGTATCCACTCTGTATGAAACCTGTCATTATTCTCTAAATAGACACCATTCTTTTATTTTTGAAAGCATTTTAAATTACTTTTGTGTCATTAAGTAATAAAGTCATAATTCAGCAATCATTCAGCCCAGTGTCTTTGCACTCTTCATCTTTCCTGATTAACGATATAGCTAAAGGTTTGTAAATTGCATGTTTGGTATTGTCTTCAAACATTTTAAATATAGAATATTTTTCCCCTGTCAATAAGTGTTCTAATGTGGATCATTAGAAATGTAGAGTAATTTCATTATAGACCATTATAATTTATAAATTTGGCTGAATTCCTATCACTCCTTAATTTAGTTTTGGGAAAGATAGTTTACAGGTTGAGTTTCAGGCTTCATTTTGATAAGAATCCTCATGACTGAGGGTGTCTTAATTGTGGTTGCTTTAGCAATGATTATTTGATTAAATGGAAAGTGTTAATCTTATGATTTAGTAGCATGTTTTTACCACTCAGATTTGTAATAATCTATGAAGACATAGAATGGCTATCTTGTTTTATACAAGCTCTTCTCTTAAGTTTTGTAGTTTAGGATCACTGATGTTACTGCTGGAATCCTACATGTGGAACTGCAAAACAGTGACATTGCCAAGTATGCAAAAGAAAGAATACCAGATACGATAATTCTTTGACACTTCTGATGTCATATTCCAGAATCTTCTTTTTTTTTTTTCAGTTTTTTTTTTTATTTTCTTTATTTACATTTCAAATGCTATCCCGGAAGTTCCCTATACCCTCCCCCGCCCCTGCTCCCCTACCCACCCACTCCCATTACTTGGCCCAGGCCTTCCCTTGTGCTGGGTCATATAAAGTTTGCAAGACCAAGGGGCTTCTATTTCCAGTGAGAGGGCTTTTATGCAGCTTCTAATGTAGTATTTTCTGAAGTGAGTGATGAAGCCAATCTTAAATTTCAAAAAATTCAGACCTTTAATTAATGATTCATTTATATGTGTCTAATTTGTTTATTATTATAAAATATTAAATATTTATTAAATAGGCAAATTATTTATTAAAATATATTTAAAACTCTATATAGGCATCTATGTGCAAATACATTGCTATATGATTCACTTATTGAGCCACTGAGCTAGATACATGATATACAAACTTCCTAGATATTGTTTTATCATTGCTCCATCTTTAATTTCATTATTCTTTCATTTTGCTTGTTCCGGTATCTCAGAAATAGTTCTGCAAATTCACACTATTTTTAGTTCTCAAAAATTTCTCCATACATAATAACTATGTGTAAGTTTAAATTTCCCAATATTATGATTGTGAAGCTGTCCCTAGTAAACTTCACACTTACTTTTATTATACCATCAACACAGTGATGGTAATACTTCACAAAACTAGAATGGTGACTCTGTAAAAATTACCATTGGGAATCATTGATGGCAGCATCTGGAAGGTACTTACAAACATTTGGAATTCTAAAAACCATAAGATTGTCTGCATCATTTCTCATGGGATCCTAGATTTATATAATACCTGAGAGCTTACACCAACTACATGAGTTTTGGTGAGCTCTTTCAAGACATGCATAGAAGCAGAAAAAGATTCATAAAAAAATAGGACTTCAAGCATGTGATATTAGTTAAATCCTGATTAACCAGGAGTCTAACAACTTAGTTCAGTCATGGGAACTAATATAATTAATCATTTTTATACAACTTTAGCACTGTAAAACTGTGGATACTGTAATTACAATGGACACCCTTGCTTAACAATATTTTTCACACAAATGTGTTGTCACACAGTGTTGTAGGAAGCCAATGTCACTAACAAGACAATGGATATTTCACATCTGAAAACCTTGAAATTCATCCCAGTGTTTTACATTTGGGCTGGTTTTGACTTCTAAACTGTGAACCTTTAAAGCTATAGTCTTAATTATAACCACTTTAGCAAGTTTTATGAATCATTCAATTTGAAGCATTAATATAAAACAGTATTTGTGTTAATGCTTATTTGTAGCCAGGGGTCAGGTCACTTATGGTCAGTGTCTACAATGACAATAATATCACACAGTACCATGTCATTAATCTTGAATTTGATAAAAGTCATTGCACATTGTACATAAAAGCAACGGGAAGAGTCTTTAAATATTTTGTCTCTTAGGTCCATAATGTAAGTATGATAAATAAAAAATAGTTTAATTATTGACAAAAATCTGTAGGGTATCCATTTTTTATTTCTGATATTTTAAAATATTAGTTCTAGTTAACAAATACATCATTCTATTAAAAACTATCACTAATATAAATAACAAATTTATAAACTAAAATTTCAGGGCAATGATTTTATTTATGTATTACAATATTTTAGTTATATATGAAACTTCTTAATGTTGTGTCAAATCTTAAGAGAAATTATATACCATTTCTATAGTTTGATCATTAGCCATTTAATTAATAAATAAGGGAATAATTATTGTGTCTCACATACAGAGAATGTGTGTTAAATTACTAATAATTATTAAGCCATATTATTTCACACGCTTAATTGTTTGCAATAGTGTTATTGAACTGGTGTTGCAAACATAATTCAAGAATTTGTATTTTTCTTCACACAAACATAAATAGCACATTGTCTGGGAGTAAAGTTTCTCAGTTCTCTAAAAGTTTCTCAGCAACTTTTAGAACTCTGACATTTCATCCTGTGTAAACATTTCACAAATCCTTGACCTGATCCTATGGATCACTCTGCAGCAATTGTTCTTAGTGACAATTCTTTCTGTAGTCTTCTGTGCTCTTGTAACTTTGATTGCATGTCAAGAATTCAATCTGGAGCAAAGTATTTTTTAACATGATGTTACTGAGTCTAAGACAATAAAATCCATCAGTAATAACCTCCATAATGACTGACAGAATTGATTGTCTATCAACACCATCATGGTTTCTCATCAGAAAGAATCTAGAGTCAGGGCAGCATCTGTCATTGCAGGAATTTCAAGGGCGTTTGCTTGAGTTTTTCTCAGTCTCATTCTTTTTTATATAAAATATTTCTGAGTTACTGATACTGAATTTTCCTGAATGAATATATATATGTGTATATATATATATATATATATATATATATATATATATATATATATACACATATATATGTGTATATTTATACATATATGTGTATATGTACACATATATATGTATATATATATACATATATATATGTGTGTGTGTGTGTGTGTGTGTGTGTTACTTCATTTTCAATTTAAAAAGAAACATTTTCCTGGCCAAAATGACTGGCATCATTTCTATACGTAGTATATATTGATTATCTTCTAGGCATATCTACAGTTTGCCTCTTTTATCAGATGTGCAGAAACAGAGACAGTTTTAATATTTAATCTGATTTGTATGTGAATATTTTAGCCATATAGGTACCAATTGTATTTTTTTGCTAATATAAACAATAAAAATTTAGTACATTTTATGTATTATATTACATTTTACCAATTGATTATGTCCACAACTTCTTTGTTTGCATAACTGATGATCAGTGTATATTTAAGTTATGTTCTACTTATTCAATTCAGAGTACATATGGAGACAATAATTCATTGAGTATGTCATTATTGGGGGCCAGAGATATTGCTCAGCAGTTAAGACTGTTCTTCCAGAGGTCCTGATTTCAATTCCCAGCAACCACATGGTGACACACAACCATCTGTAATGGGATCCAATGCCCTCTCCTGCGTATATCATCACGATAGCATTTCACATAGTGGTCCATAGGTTCTTATTCTCAATACTAACTATTCTCCAGAAATAATCCTGACTATCATTTTGTTCTTATATGAGAATGCTCTTTAAGTTTCCAAGTAGTAACAGAATATTTGACTGAAAATGTTTTGTTTCTTTTGAAGTAGGATTTGACAATAATTATTTTCTCCCAAGAGTCAGCATATTATTAATGGAAAAGGAATTCTAAGCATTTATCTTTTGATGTGAGTCAGTTTATGAATATTTTTGTAGCTAAGGGTGTTAATTCTTGACTAGAAATATAAAACAAATCTCAAATATATTACCCATATCATATCTATTATGAATATATCTAACGTTTATGATGATATGAGTATATACTAGCAAATTGAAAACATTTCACTGAAACATCACCATGAATTAACTCATTAAGAAATGCCACTCTGTATAGAGGCATATTAAAAACCCTTTACTTTGAAATACCTCCCTAGTACCATTAACTATTCTTGTAATTTCTGGGTTTGTAAAAAATGCAGCACTCAGGGTTATTCATCACACTCAGGGACACACGTGTTAATAGACAGACTACTCAACTCTGTCAAGTTGAGATGTTAATTTATGTATTCTGTTCCATGTGTCTCTTACTGAAGGAACAGGATGAAAGCTGGCTTAAGGCTTTACATTGCTTAAGGCTATATGAAAATATCTCTTCCATAAAGCAGGTAATCATTCACATAATAAACAGCCACAAAACACTTCACTCCTCTAATACATTGATGCCCCAAGCAACCAGCTGTTCCAACCTTACAGTGTTACCAGGGCTTTTGTACATGTGTAGCTACAGCAGGTTGATAAAATAGTAATAAAGACACATAGTATATTCATAGTCTGACTCACAGCTTTGAATAATTGCCAAGTGCAGGCCAAGGTTCTCATTACTTGAATTTTAACTACATATCTATTAAAGTGTCTTCATAAGGAAAATTACCTATAGTAGTCAGGGGTTTTGTGTGAAGTAAAGTATAAACTGCATTCTGAATTCTGATAGGTTGTGTACTGGTAAAGACTTCTTTTTTAAAACTAGTGTTCCCTTTATATAGTAGTATAATCTTTTTATATAAATAGTGATCCTTTTAATAATAGTATGCTCAATAATATAATTATTTAATTATTTTCATATTCTCGGTATGAGTCAGTATTTTTTATTAACAATTAAAATTAAATATTTCTATGATTTACAAATAGTACTTTAATTCACAATATATAATTCAGGTAAGTAAAGTGGTATGGAAAATATTAGTAGATAATATTTAGTAATAAAAATAATTTTAAATGAACTCATGTAATAAAGCATGTTCTTATATTCCTATTAATATTTAAAGTGGTAATTCATATAATATAATTTATTTGGTAAGTCTTTCACCAGGTTTTAAGTACTTTCTAATCATGGTCATGTTTCCATTATGCAAAACCAAGTTCCATACAACATGCTCTTATTAGTAAGTATGGAAAAATACTTATTTTTATTATAGTATTATATTTAGAATTAGAGTTTGAAGTATAAAGCAACTTCATTGAGAATTTTGACAACCTGGGTACTGACAAAGTAAATGAGCATGTAGGCATATATATCTATGTATTCATTTGTATATGTATGTGTGAGGATCTGCACAGAGGACAGCTTACTCACTCACTATTTTCATGATTGTTTTCCCCTGCTTTTGAAGCATGATCTTTTGTTAGTCAGAACTTAGTTGATTCATACTAATCAGTGAGCTTGCTCCTCTTTCTCTAATGTTAGGATAATAGGCACATGTCTACACACTTGGCTTTTATATGCAGGTTGTTGGACTAAACTCAGTATTCTTAGTACTTTCTTTACTGAGACACCTTGCCAACCAATTAAAGCTTACATTTTTATGTTGATCATTAAACCTCTATAAACTGAATTTAAAACGGTTTCACA
>NC_034601.1:61482516-61528385 GCF_900095145.1 Mus pahari | reverse complement strand
AACCCCAGGCTCTAGTACTTGAGAAACTGGGTGATTCAATATGATAAACCAAAATAATCAACTTACTGCTGCTGTGTAGACTATTAAACATACATAAATCAACAAACTAAAAGATGAAAATAACTCAAAATTGACTTCTGTCAATCACAGAAAGAAAAATTGTCAGAGATTTTTTTTTTTACAGGAATCATATAAATAAAATTATTTTCTGGAGGTAACCAAAACAATTCTAACTCCATCTTTTTTTTTTTTTTTTGGTTTTGGCTGTTATTTTCTTAGAGAGAGACAAACATAAGGTTGTGAAGGTAGGGAGGTGTAGGAAGACCTGGGAGTAGTAGAAGAAAAGCAATGATGATGAATATAATAGACATGATAAAGAGATAGGATTAAAACCTATGAATCCTTAAACTACACAAAGAAATACAGGCAAGTAAAGAAGGATATGGAGTATAAAAAGTAAATTAGTTAATTTTAGTAAATCTAATTTTAAAAAAAGGAAATGCAGGGACTAAGAGTAGAGCAGAGACTGAAGGAAAAGTCATCCAGAGACTGCCCCACCTAGGGACTAAAGGAGATGAATGGGTTAGCAACCACACAGGAAGAACAACAATATCAACCAACCAGACCCCCAAAGCTCCCAGGGAATAACCACAGAATACACATGGAAGGACCCAGGGCTCCAGCTGCTTATATAGCAGAAGCTTACCTTATCTGACATGAATGGGATGGAAGTTCTTTGGTCCTGTGAAGGCTCAATGACACAGCATAGGGGAATGCTAGGGAGCTGAGGTGGGAGAAGGTAGGTGGGTGGGGAGCAACTCTGTAGAAACAGTGGGGTTAGGGGAGAAGAAATAAGAGGTTTAATAGGGAATCGGGATGACATTTGAATAACATGTAAATAAATAAAATAACTAATAAAGAAAAAGATGTGTTACAAAAAAAAAAAAAAAGGGGATGACAGAAGAAAAATAATTTTACCTGGGAAAGAGGACAATTGAAAACACACACACACACACACACACACACACACACACACACACACACATATATATATATATATATATATATATATATATATATATATGTATGTATGTATATATATATGAAACATTATACAGACTGAGTTGTTTGTAATTATGTATTTATGAACATGTATTTATATATATATATATATGTACACATATGCATATTTGGAAGAGTTTGGAGGGAGAAAAGAGAAGAAAACAATGTAATTATAGTCTACTTAAAAACACAAGTTATTTTTTGAAATATCTAAAACTCTCAAAAAGTAAATAATCCATTATTTTAGAATAATAGTTATATTCATGTTATAATTTTTAGTGTGTACTGACAACCAGATGACTATAAAATAATATTTTTTATAAGTGTATCATAGTACAGACTTCTAAAACATCATCGAAATATTTATATCTCATTTGAATCTTTGTGGGCAGTAATTTAAGATTTCTAGAATTCATTTAAATAAAAATCTCAAAGATAGTTTATTCCTTCAAAATTTGCTCTGTTATTATTAAGGCCATTTGCTGAGTTATTTTCCATGTATTTTAATGAGGAAAAACAAAAACAAAAACAAAACACAATTTTCTCCTTTAACTTAGAACTACTACTCCATTAGCTTATTTATATCAGAAAATGATAGAAAATTATTGTCTTTGAATCTCACAGAATAGAATTGTATCCAAAAAAGAATTCACAAATGGAAAAAATCTCATTGGCTTTATAATTTTCTCAGCTCAAAAATGACATTTAGTATATTTCATATAACAGTGATAAAACAAACCTTATGGTTTCTTCTAATTTCTAATTGATCACAGAAGGTGGGATATTCATAATGTGGTGCTACCTTTGTCAAATAGACACTTGGGGAAGAAATTCTAGAGAAAAGTAAAAGTCTAGGAGTGACTAAACCTTTATTCCTGGATTCTAGAATATTTTTTTTTTATTATCTAATTAACCCTTACTCTTGTGTTCTTAAAAGAATAGAATTAGAATCTGGAAAATAGCAAAATGTTCATAGTTATAACTAGTGTTTTTAAATGTAAAACTTTGTGCATATGTTGGATTAGATTGAATGTCTGAAAGTAAAATCTAGTACATACCTCTAGCTTTGAATGGCTTTGAAAAGTGAAAATTCATGTATACATTCATAACAGCAATTTTGAATACTGCCTGGAATCCATTGTAAAATCTGAATTTCTTTTTTTGCTTGAGATGATCAAATATGTAGACTGGGGAGCCTCAAGCTTTCTTTTTGCCATATGCCTCTAGATAAGGGAAACACAAAAAAAGAAAACCTGGGAGAGGCAAAATGCAAAAGTGATAAGACCTGGCTTAGACTTAGCAGGATACAAAGAGACCTTTGGCATGCAAGGACAAAGATTCTTTCAAGTAAACGTTAACCTGTAAGTCACACATGACATATTGCTAGCTTTAAATATAAATAGCTTCCATTGAGGCGACAACTACATAACATACACCAATTCTTAGGCCACTTTTGTCCATAACAAGTACATTGTTTAGCTGCTACAGTATTGTGAATCATTACCATCCCTGTCTAGTAGATTTCAATGGTAAAATGATAAGAAAATTGGCCAGATTCACATATATGGAATGTGCCTGAGTCATTTTTAATCCAAGTCTTGTATGATTAAAAGTATATTTAAATATATTCTAGTCATTGAAAATGTTCAAGAGGAAAATGAATGCTAAGTAATTAAATAAGTGGTACACATTTTATGAAACTAAATTTGGTCTTGTATATATATCTTACACATAATAGCATAATAAATAATAAATAGAATAATAAATAGTCCAAGGAAAAATAAATATTCCTTGATAATTACATTGCTTGTTTCTACATTTCCATGTGATCTCTTTTAAATGCAAATCTCAACTTTTTTCAGTCCTCATCAATGGACTCATTTTCCCAATAAAAAGACACAGGCTAACTGATCAATTGTGAATACAGGATCCAACATTCTGCAGCAGTAAAGAAACACACATCAGCAGTAAAGATAGGCACTACCTCAGAGTAAGGGTTGAAAACAGTTTCATAAGCAAATAGACCCACAAGTAAGCTAGAGTGGTCATTCTAAAATCTAATAAAACAGACTTATGACCAGAATTAATCAAAAAAGACAGGGAAAGACACTTCACAGTCATCAAAGGAAAAATTTTCCAAGATATCTCAATTTTGAACATCTATGCCCCAAATACAAGCGCACTCACATTTGACACACACACAGGCACACACACATGCTAAAGCTTAAAACACTCATGGAATCCCACACATGAATATTGGTATACTTCAACATCTGACTTTCACAAATTGACAGGTCATTCAGGCAAAAACTAGACAGAGAATAACAAAAGTAACAAACATTATGAAACAAATGGACCTAAAAGACAACTATAGAAGATTTTACACAAACACAGATGAATATACCTTCTTAATAACTCACAGATCCTTCTCAAAAATTGATCATATTTGGTCACAAAGCAAGGCTTAACAAATACAAAAAATTTGAAATAACACCTTGTATCTTATCAGACCACTCTGAATTAAAGCTGAGCTTCACCAACAACAGAAACAACAGAAAGCATACACACTCATGGAAATTGAACAACTATGTAATTAATGGTCAAGGAAGAAATAAGAAAGAAATTAAAGCCTTTCTAGAATTCAATGGAAATGAAGGCAAAAGATTCCCAAATTTATGAGACACAATGGTATTAGTGCTAAGAGGAAAATTCAAAGCACTAAGTACTTTATAAAGAAATTAGAAAGTTCTTATACCATCAAAATAAAAATGCACCTGAAAACTATAGAAAAAGAAAAGAAAAGAAAAAAGAAAAGAAGCGTGCATACCCAAGGGGAGTAATAGGCAGGAAATAAATCAAAATAATGCTGAAATCGTTCAGTTAGAAACAAAGAAAGCAATACAAAGAATCAATGAATTCAAGGTCTGGTTCTTTGAGAAAATCAACAGGCTAGCAAATCCATAGAAAAACTAATTAAAAGACACAGAGAGAGATTATTCAAATAAATAAATCAGAAATGAAAAGTGAGACACAACAACGGACACTAAGGAAATTTAAATAATCATTAGGTCTCATTTAAGAAGTCTATACAGACACCTGTTGTGGAAACTATTAAAAAAGTCAACCTGCCATGTCTCCTGCCCTGCCAGGCTGTGTTCCTGCTCTAGTACTGGTACTCTCAGGCCTCAACACTCTGTCCTGGTGGGTTCCTGCTCAGCATGTTCTCACCACTGAGCCACTACTCTCTCCCAGCTAGGGAGTTCATCTTGTTTCTATGCAATGCCCCACACCTTCCACAATCAGCCACCTCAACACCTAGCAGCTACCCAGTAAAAACATGACTCATAAAGCTTAATTATCCAATCAGATTTACATAACGATAAGATCACAATTTACAAGTTGCCAATTGTTGGGTCCTGCCTTTTACAGGGACGCCGGAGTACAGCAGCTGGAGCGCACCAGACCAGCCGGAACACAGCGTCCTCGAACCGCCCACTGTCACCGCCCACCGTCGCCAGGACTGCCCACCATCGCGAGAACGCCGTGGCAACTTCTAAAGACTCAGGGGAATGCTGGGAACCCTTCTTTGTATTTAAGCCAGTCCTGACATTAAAGATAAGGGCTTTGATCAGACACATGCCAAGGCCCCATATTTTCCTTTGCAGCCCTGTTCTTTCTCAGGAGTTCTCGTCCTCCAGTTCGGATCCACAGTGGGTTCTGCAGGCAAGAGTGCGAACCCACCCCAAGGTGTTCTGCCCATGCAGACAAGGCGCCGGTCTGCGTGCAGGCAGGAACACCACATTTGGCGTCCAACGTGGACTCCACAGCCAATACAATAATTTCAGAGCCTATTGATAAAGATAAAGTTTTAACTCAGTTATTCTCACCTTGTGAAAATCTTAGCTACTTGTGCTTGTTTAAAACCATATGGGATCAGGATCATCTTCCTGTTCATCTGCCTCCATGTTGGCTTCTCTTTTTCTCCCCTATTGCTACCTCTCTCTCTCTCTCTCAAACTCCTAGGTCTGCCTCCTTTTTCCTGTCCAATCACAGGCCTGCCACAGCCCTAATGAGATTGGACAGAGAAAATCTTGCAACAGTGTTAAATCAAAATTAAGTAAAATATACAAAAATTCATATAACTGCTAAAGAAAAGAATTAGAAGCAGTAATTAAAAGTCTCCAAATTAAACAAAAAAAGAAAAGAGAGAGAGAGAGAGAGAGAGAGAGAGAGAGAGAGAGAGAGAGAGAGAGAGAGAGAGAACCAGGTCCATATAGTTTTAGTATAGAATTCTAGCAGACTTTCAGACTTTCTCTTATGCAAAAGAAAAAAAAATCTCATGGTAACCTCATTAGATGCTGAGAAAGCCTTTGACAAAACCCAACACCCCTTAATGTTAAAAGTATCAGAGAAATTAGGGATAAAACATACATACCTTAATATAATCAAAGCAAAATACAGCAAGTCAATAGCCAACATCAAGCTAAATGGACAGAAACTTAAAATCAGGGTCAAGACAATGCTGCACACTCTCTCCCTGTCTATTCAATATAGTACTTGAAGTTCTAACCAGAGCAATAAGATGCATTAATATTTGCTTTATTTTTCTAAAATAACAATTTCTTATGTTGGAGTAATACTTCAAAACATAAAATATCCCATGATCATTTAAAAATATCATTAATAACATTCTTTGTCTTCCTATTTTTATAGGAAGATCAGCTTCCAAATATGGACCTAGTACTTTCCTTTCCTCAGATCACTACTTGAGCTCATTCATAAACAATCACTGCACATATTGTATCAGGCTTATAAGACAGCAATACTTTGGCCTAGCATTCCTAATTATATCAGGTGAGTGCTTTCTTGAACACTGTAAGGTCATTGATCACCAGTTCCTCTGCAAGCTTACAGGACACCTAAGTAATCTTACCTATAATATGGTTCCCTATGACCTTTTCAAAGTGTTATTGCTATTTATCCAGATTTCCTCCATCAATTTTTATGACTTCAAATCTTTCCAGTTAAAATCTCTCCACATACCCTAACCTTTTATAATTTCCTCTTTCATAGTACCAGTCTTCTACAGATTTTTTTTTCTAAGTTCCCTTTCCATTCCATGGTACCTTCCTACTTCTGCTGTTATCTCTGATAATGCTATTTTATATTTTATAATAATGTGTATTATGGAGTATTTGTATGTATATTTTGGCCTCCTGGTAACCATGAAAGTCAGTAAAAGTTATCAAATGTCTTAGAACTGTAGTTCAAGAAAGATGTGATCGTTATATCTGAGTTCTAGGAACTAAAACGGGTCCTCTGAGCCAGCAGCTGGTGCACTTAACTAATGAACCAGATCTTTATTTTCACTGGATCTCTCCAGATCCAGCATCAATCTGTTGACACTTGCAAAAATTTTCTCTGTAGGAAATGGTCTCATCTTAAAAGAGGTCATGTTACTAGAATGAATCCCCTCTGTGCATTCATCCCTTTTCATCTCATAATCAGAAACACAAGGCTTTCATGACCAAAGATATAGATGGTGTCTTAGGGTTTCCATTGCAGTAAGAGGCACCAGGACCTAGGCAACGCTCATAAAAGACAGCATTTAATTGAGGCTAGCTTACAGATTCAGAGGTTCACTGAAATATCACCATAGCGGGGAACATGGCAACACCCAGGCAGACATGGCACTGGAGGAGCAGAGAGTTCTACATCTTGTTCCAAAGTCCAATAGGAGAAGACTGGCTCCAACATGGCTAGGAAGGAACTCTCATATCCTACCCACAGAGTGACACACTACCTCCAACAAGGCCAGGTCTACTTCAACAAAAGCACTTTTTATTTTTTTAGATATTTTAGATATTTTCTTTATTTACTTTTCAAATGTTTTTCCCCTTCCTGGTTCCCCCCTGCCTCTGAGATCCCCTATCCCATTCCCCATCCCTCTGCTCACAAACCCACCCATTCCTGCTTCCCTGTCCTGCCATTCCCATACACTGGGGCATCAAGCCTTCACAGGACCAAGGGCCTCTCCTCCCATTGATGACTGACAAGGCCATCCGCTGCTACATATGCAGCTGGAGCCATGGGTCCCTCCATGTGAATTCTTTGGTTGGTGGTTTAGTTCCTAGGAGCTCTGAGGGTACTGGTTAGTACATATTGTTGTTCCTCCTGCAAACCCCGTCAGATCCTTGGGTCTTTGTTCTAGCTACTCCATTGGGGACCTTATGTTCAGTCCAATGGTTGGCTGAAAGCATCCACTTCTGTATTTGTCAGGCACTGATAGAGCCTCTCAGGAGACAGCTATATTAGGCTCCTAGCAGCAAGCACTTGTTGGTATCCACAATAGTGCCTGGGTTTGGTGTTTGTATATGGCACAGTCACTGGATGATCTTTCCTTCAGTTTCTACTCCACACTTTGCCTTTGTATTTCTTCCCCTGGGTATTTTGTTCTCCCTTCTAAGAAGCACTGAAGTATCCACACTTTGGTCTTCCTTCTTTTTGAGATTCATGTGGTCTGTGAATNGTATCTTGGGTATTCCGAACTTCTGGGCTAATATCCACTTATTAGTGAGTGTACACCATGTGTGTTCTTTTGTGATTAGGTTATCTCACTCAGGATGATATGTTCTAGTTTCATCCATTTGCCTAAGAATTTCATGAATTCATTGTTTTTAATAATTGGTTAGGACTCCATTGTGTAAATGTACCACATTTTCTGTATCCATTCCTGTGCTGAGAGACGTCTGGGTTCTTTCCAGCTTCTGGCTATTATAAATAAGGCTGCTATGAACATAGAGTATGTGTCCTTATTACATGTTGGAGAATGTTCTGGATATATGCCCAGGAGAGGCATAGCTGGCTCTTCTGGTAGTACTATCTCCAATTTTCTGAGGAACCTCCAAACTGATATCCAGAATGGTTGTACCAGCTTTCAGTACCACCGGCAATGGAGGAGTGTTCCTCTTTCTCCACATCCACCCCAGCATCTGTTGTTACTTGAGTTGTTGATCTTAGCCATTCTGACTGGTATGATGTGAAATTTCAGGGTTGTTTTGATTTGCATTTCCCTGATGACTAAGGATGTTGAATATTTCTTTCGGTGCTTTTTGGCCAATTAATATTCTTCAGTTGAGAATTATTTGTTTAGCTCTGTACCCCATTTTTAATAGGCTATATTGCATTTTAGCCCTCTATTTGATATAGTATTGGTAAAGATCTTTTCTCAATCTGTTAGTTGATGTTTTGTCCCATTGAGAGTTTTACACCTTAATAGTGTCATTCTGTGGGCCAAGCTTATTCAAACCACCATACTCTACTCTCTGGCCTCAATAGGCTAGTTCAAATACCTGAGTCCATGGAGTTCATACCTAGCCTTAGCATAATGTAAAATATGTTTAGTCCATCTTCAAAAGTTCCAACAACGTTAAAATTCTAAAGTTCAAAATTTCTTCTGAGATTCATACAACCACTTTACAGCAATCATTTATAAAATAAAATAAAAAACAAAACAAAACAAACAAACAACACCAACAAAAATAGACCATATAACTTCCACATCACAGGATATCTATAACCATTCCAAAATTTCATAGTGAGGAAATACTAAGCCAAAGCAAGAACAAAAGCCAGTTGGAAAAATTCCAAACTCATTGTCTCCATGTTTGCACAAATCTCTTTGACTGTTTCTACTCCATGTTAGCAGCTTTCTTCAGCAGATATGCCATGGCTGTGGCATCTCAAACCACTTGTGGTCTCCAAGGGAACTTCAGCATTACAGCTTCTTGTTCTAGTTATGGTATCCACATATGATACAGCTCTACACTTGGTAGCACTCTAAGCTCTGGTTGACTCTATTCCACTGCTGCTGCGGTTTCTGGTGATCATCCCATGGTACTGGGATCTGCAATATACTGGGAACTTCTGCTGCAACTAGGTTTCAGCAATAACCTCTCATAGACTCGCTTCTCTTTGCGAAACCTCAACTTCTTTGCATGACCATTTCAGTCCTGAGCCTTTAACTGTAAATGGGGCTGTACTCTCACTAATGACTTTCACTAGTCTCTTACAGTTCCATGCCTCAGCTGCTCTCGATGACCCCTTCATACCTTCAAAATCAGTATCACCTGGTTGATTCTTACACATTACCAAGTCCAGCTATTGTACAAGGTACAACATTGGCTATCTCTGTAACAGAGCTTCTTTGTTCTCTTGGGAAAACACTTCCCAGATTTTATCTCACTGATCTTGGTCTCTCCTTAATCTCCACAAACTTCTTGATTCCAGCTAAGCAGCATGAATTGTCCCAATATTCCCTTCTATTTTTGACTTTAAGGCCAGAGCCAAATGGCTGAAGCTGTTGAGTTCTGCTGCTTGCTAGACCTGAAATAGGCCCACTTTTTTCATTACATTATCACAAACTTTCTGTTTTCCAACTCCTTCACTGTGTAAGTGAAAACAATAACCAGGTATTAATGCCTAACATCATATACCTATCCCTTGTTCAAATGGAAACACACAAACAATAAACTTAACTGGGTGGGATCTTGCCCCAAGGTCACCACTCCTATAATAGTTTATCTCCTTGAACGTGGGATTGAAGTCCATTGGGCATCCTGGTACCCTTTTAGTACTTGAAAATTACTTTAATTTTTTCTTCGCTAAACTTGCTATGCATCAAAACATTCTCCATGAGACTAATCCACAACACAGAGTCTAAACTGGATTGTTTTTAGACCTCTTTGGTCAAGGTAATTAATTTGACTTCTCTCCTTCAGGCAAACACCTTGGACAAGAGCAAAAGGCAGTCCCATTCTTCACCAAAATATCACAAGAACAGTCTCTTGGGCACATATTAATATTCTTCTTTGAAACCTCTAGAGCCACGCTTCCACAGTTCAAATCACCCTCAGCAACATTGTCTTTCACATTCCTACTAGGTCAACCCATTAAGCTCCACTTAAAGTATTCCATTGCTTTACAAATCCAAAGAACCAAAGCCTACATTCTTCCAAACAAAAGCATATTCAGGCCTATCAGAAAAATATCTTCTTCCTGGTACCAACTTCTATTTATGTCAGGGTTTCCTTTGCTGTAAAGAGGTACCATTACCAAGGGAACTCTTGTAAAGCACAGTATTTAACTGAGGCTACCTTACAGGTCCAATATCACCAAGACAGGAAGGATGGCAGAGTCCAGGTAATCATTCACTGGAGGAGTTGAGAAATCTACATCTTGTTCCAAAGTCAAATCAGAGAAAACTGTCTCCCATGTGACCAAGAGGAGGGTCTTAAGTCAACCACTGCAGTGACACACTTTCAGTAACAAGGCCACACTTCCTAATAGTGTTATTTCCTATTCCAAGTGTTTTCAAAGGTACTGATGGTTGGGTTGCAAATACTTTTGAATAGTAATTTCTGTACCTACGATGAAGGACCAAGCATGTTTGCTAGAATATATTCTTTGAAGTAAGATGTTTCAGGGGATGTCCCTAAAGCTGTTGCTTGTTTGGGGAAACCATTTTCCAACAGGGCTGCCTTGTCTGGTTTCAGTGGGAGAGGATGGGCCTAATCCTGTAAAGACTTGAAAAGTGGAAGTGGGAGGGGAAAAGGATCCTGTGAGAGGACTACGGGGCAGGCAGTCATTGGGATGTAAATAAGTAAATTAGCATATTAATTGTAAGGATTATAAAAAAGATGTTTTTATTTGAGTTCCTTTATATTTACTTTTTAGCAAATATATCCACAATTGTCCTTTTATCTAGTCTTCTGCTCTTAAAGGAATAGATCTAGATTGAAGAGGACTGGAAAGGGGTATCAAAAGAGGAAACTGTGGTCAAAAATGTGTTGTATGAGAGGTCTATTTTCAATAAAAAAGAAAACTATTATACAACCAACATTTATAATTTTCACTTTGAATAAAACATCTCTTTATTGAAAAATATAAAATAAAATTGAAACTACTGTTACTTTTTTCTCTGGACACTTATAGCATGATTCAAAAGTTTGCTGGTTTAATTTTTTTTATGAAGTCAATATTTATTGACAGTTAAAAGTTAGCATCCAAAAACTTGTATTCAGTTCTCTGTTTCATTGTACTGGTCAATGAATTTTAAAACATACATTTTCTGAAAGTTTCAAACAAACGTTTCTAATGTTTATAAATGTAAACTTGTAAACATTAGAAAGATTAACAACTTAATAATTATTATGTAATTTAGTATAGTAGATTATCTACATGGTTTCATTTCATCAACAGGAAAACACACAGCAAGTTATCTTCATTCTATTTGAGAAGAGTTGACTTTCACTTCACTTTCTTAGGGAACAAAACAAAGATGAGGAGAGTTAAAAGCTGAGCCATGCAGCTACTATAATCCAGATTGTGTTCATACCACTCTGTGTATTCTTTGTTTTAATGTATTATTTCTTAGACTCTGAAAACTGAGTTTTCAGTCAAATATTTAAGTATCTGGTCATAGATATCAATGTGTATCAACTCTCTCTACAATTTCAAGTGATTCATTTAAATAGGCTTTGCTTTTTAAATCACTATAGGGAGGAAGCTCATGATTTTTATGATATTTATGCCACTATATGAAGAGAGCAACCACTTGTAGAGTTGTCAGGAACCAGGTGGTCTTCAGTTTGCTTCTCAAGCTCAAACCCTGATCCAGGATATGGTCTCAAGTACGGGAGGAAACTGCAGGCATGAGATAAATTCTAGCAGGAAAATGCACCGTGATGATGCAAGGTCGTAGGGCAGGGATATTCATACAGAAGCCTGATTTCTTGGTGTAGTGGCTACAATTGTGTGGCTGAATTTAGAGTTTTCCAGTAATTTTGTTCTATCTTGTAATATTAAAAATAGGAAAAGAAAGATGTTGAGGATGAAGAAATACAGCAAAAAAGAAAGAAGCTGAGTTGTTCAGAGAAACTGATTTCTCAAGCTCTAATTGCTATGCTATCTCCAGTATTTAGTGAAGCAATTATAAAAAGCAATAAAAATGTTTATGAAGTTTATTCTTGAGGTGAATGCAGTGTCATGTCCCTGTCTACTATTACCCTCCTTCCTACATTCTTGTTATACTCACAGTTACCCTGGTCATGGCTGTGGAATATACTATTCATAAGACTAATTTAAAAAGAAGCAAATCCAGCAACAGTTTCATAAAGCTTGATTTCATATGTCTGTTTTCTAAGGTCTGAAAAATATTAGCATACAGTTTTATTCATTTAAGCAATAACTTTAAAAACTATAAAGGTATTTTTTCCGACTGAATATTGACCTTTTAGTTAATTTTAAAAATAGGATAGATGAATAACACACGTTTTTGTAGCACCAGTATTTTTCCTACTGCATGTTTGATCCACAGCACAACCACTGAGGAAATATCTTTAGAGCAGACCTCTCTATAGAGCTTAAAAGCTAAGCATCACCACTCTTATAAAAAGAAATATCAACATTTGTTTATGGATGTTAGTTTTGTTTAGTTGAATGTATTTCGAAGTTATTAATACATTTAATGATTAATTTACCCTAATGTTGCTGTAGTTGACTCTTTCAGAATAAGATTTTCCTTTAATATGTTTGCTTTTGCTGTATTTCTTCATCCTCAAACTTTCTTTTCCTATTTTTAATATTGCAAGACAGAAAAAAAATTACTGAAAAACTCTAAATTCAGCCACACAATTGTAGCCACTACACCAAGAAATCAGGCTTCTTCATATTCATGAATGGTGTTCACAATTACTATTTGGATGTTAGCTGTATCCCTTGTCATTAATTTCTTACTGTCTCTACAACTGTCCCTATATAAAGTGTTGAAAACAAAACAATTCTATCTCTGTAACATGTACAGATTAATATATCTATTTCCACATCTAATTTGTCTATGTTTAGTGCATTTGTAATTTCATCCTGACTTTCCTCAGTCCCTTCTGTCCTTTTTTTTCCCTCCTTTTATAACTTCCTTTTGCGACAGTATAACCCTAATAGGCACCACTACTTACCAGACTCATTTATTTATTAAACTCTCAAACATATGTTAAGTTCAGTTTTTAAGTTGTAAATTTAAAAAAGTAAAATTCTCCAAAGAAATTGCAATATATTTTAAAATTTTTGTACATGATTTTCCTTGATTTGTTCAAAGTAAAGCTTTGTACTTAGCACGTTATATCTGTATTTGCATCATATAACTGTAATATAATACATAGATTCATTTGTCATAATTATTTTAAAATCCTGGCAAACTTATTTACATAATTTATTTTGAAAGAGTCACATACAATCTCTTGAATACACAATTACACTTGTTTTCAGAATTATCTTCAGGTATCTATCCTCAGAAGATCAGACTTATTACTCTAAAATATCATATATGCAAAAGTCCTCTCATGTGACCCCTTTCAGCCTGTAAAGGCTAAGAAAAGATGTTTAAGTAAATGCCCAGGAGCAAGATAATTATGACTTAATCTGTATTTAAATCTGTACCAGAAGGCCATGGACTTAGATACCTGGATATATATTGAGAATGTTTCCTTTTTATATCAGATTAATATAATATATTATATATATATATATATATATATATATATATATATATATATATCTGAAATATGTACTCATTAAAATTATTATAATAAAAGACCTGTATTATGATCATGAAAATACATACCAACAAATCAATAATTAATAACTGATAAACAATAAATATATCTGTTCATATATATGTATATATAATTTAAGTAAAATATATTGAGGTAGAAAGTTTATTAGGCATTTGGATATCAGAATGTATCAATTTTCCAAATCAAATGTCAAATTTTAAGTACATATATTTGATAAAAATAATTATTTTTGTTACCTTTGAAAGCCATATTTTTAATAAAGAAATACTACCAGGCTGTGCAGTATACTGATTACAAATATGGAAATAATTTCAGGTACATGAACTATTCAATTGTGCTGGGCTTTGAAATTAAGAAATATATGGTTCTCCAACTTCAGCATTCTGAGTAGAGCTCATTGATATAGTCTAGTCAAATCAGAGAGAAAGACATGAAAGTACACCATTTGGGTGTATTAGCCTTGAAAGACCTTGCACACTTCTTCGCCACTGATGCCTATGCCACCTTTGTGAGAGGAGCTTTCCAAGCCTTACTGCTGTTCCATTGGCCTGACCTCTCAGAAACTGCACAGGGAGCAGACATAAGCTCACACCTCCATGATGAGCCAGCACCTGTCAGGCCACAGATTGACGCCCAGCATCCGAGCTACTCATTCCAGCTTAGTTGTGTATCTCCAATATACACATTCATGATAAAGAAAAAAATTACATAACATAAAAAAATAATGAGCCTTTCAACCCAAGTGTCAGTTATGGAAAAATCTGTTCAGACACCCTAGTTAAGTAGCGGAACCTTGGTAGTAACACCTAATTGTTTTCAGGACTGAAACTGAAAATCTCTTTCAGACAATTTTGTTCTTGTTAGTTGGGATAATCTTATGGGGTAGTTTCTCTCTGTGCCATTCAGCTCACCTAGCCCACTTGCTCTTAAGCCTTAGGACTCTGGAACTTTTAGGCATTGCTCATGTATTTGTTGCTTGTGCTCACTGTAAGTCCTGTGCTAGGATGATTCTATTGTCACCTCAGCAACTATGACTTATTTAACAGGTGCTTTCCACCTAAATTCTTCTTGATGGCTTTCATTTTATAATGCACTAACAATCCTGGTATAGAAATAGGCAGAATTACAACTCTCAATGCTGAAATGAGAGTATGGATCTTGGGCCAAAAAATTATATATATAATATATTAATATACATGTGTAGACATATTGCATTTAATCATTTATGTAACTGAGATAATTTCTGTTATAATTTTTGTTGTCTTGAAACAAGGCAAATAAAATAATGTTTCTAACCTAATATTTCAAAAATATAAGCTTTGAATACTTTTGAATGATTCATTCAGGAGTATAGTTCATATCCATTAGTCCTGTTTAATATTGTTCTTTCCCTATAACTGATTTTTATGATGCACATATCTTTCCAGCAGTTAGTTCTAAGTTTATGT
Organism: Mus pahari; assembly: GCF_900095145.1. Taxonomy (NCBI): domain Eukaryota; kingdom Metazoa; phylum Chordata; class Mammalia; order Rodentia; family Muridae; genus Mus; species Mus pahari. Next base: position 61,513,243 of record NC_034601.1, on the reverse strand, counting down.
CTTGTATGTTATAAAATACTTATCATTTATATTTTTCTATCATTTATAAAATATTATTTAAAATCTCAAAAAATTAAATAAATTTTCACAGAATATACTCACATTTTTCTAATGAAAGAAAGGGTGTATTAAACTAAACACAGTAAGTTAAATTTCAATTATATAAAAATTTAAATGTTCTCCTAGTCTCAATTTTGTTATTCTATCTATAATAACCCAAAGATAGAATAATGACTATAGGTTTGAATGTAATTTGCTGAATAGTAAAGAATATCAATCAACTAAGTATTATAATATAGGGCTTGTGAAAATTGTAAAAAAAATAAAATACTCCTTTACCAAGAACAAGCATAACTTAGATACTGAGAAATCTAATTGAAGAAAATTGTTCTAGTAAAATTCAGGAAGTATGTAAAAGATAATCTTAAATTAAATCAAATATTTGAAAATATAGCATGACTTTCAAATTTTCATTAAGATTAGATGAGGAGTTTTTACTTTTCTGAAACACATTAACTATAAAATTCATAAAAGCTGGAAATAATTTTTTCATAAAAGGTCCTATTTGTTTTAAGGGTAGAGGTTAAGTATATCCACCAGGTAAATATAGTACTTTGAAATCCTAAAGGAGTATATTTGTTTCTGGAAAGAATGTTACAAATACAGTCTTACCAATTATTCCTAACCTAAAATTATATAATTAAAAATTATTGCTTATAGTTACAGTATAGTATGAATATGACTAAGTTAAGTTAGTGTTGGGCATAAAAATATCATTCCAAAGAACCAAAACACTACTACTGACCTGAATAGAACATAACTTTAATGGGAATGTAGACAGTTGATATCATTAGTGTAAGATAATGTTTTCAGGGATTGACAATGGTTTGCTGTTTTGACAGTCAACACAGTATCATAATAGATGAAACTGTGAAGAAAGAGAGACTCGAGTCAGGGTTTTGACAGTGGCAACAGTGCCAAGCGTTAGATGAAAATTGACATAAGCTCTATAACCTTAGGAACCTTCTACAAGATCAGTAAAATTGATTTCAGAGTCTAGAGCATTTAATATTATGTATGTGTCTTATTTAGGGTTTCTATTGTTTTGATAACTCACATGTTTGTATGTAAACACAAAGAGAGAGGGGTTGTCGATTCCAGCTACTATCTCACTGGCCAAACACTGTCACTGAGGGAAGTCAGAGCAGGAACTCAGGACAGCAAAGTAAGAAGCAGAAACAGGAACAGATGCCATGGAGGAATGTTGATAACTGTCTTGTTCCCTTCATGTGCTGTTTGCTTTCTTATAAAATTCAGGATCACCTGCCCAGAGTAGGACTTCACTTGGTGGACTTGGCTTTCATATTTCAATAATAAATAAAAAAAACTGCTCCTCAGACTTGCCTACTTGAGGCATCTTCTCATTTGGGATTTTCTCTTCCAAAATGATTCTCACTTTTGTCAAGCTAAGGAAACTCCAACCAACACAAATCAGAGAAATTGTGTGTAACTAGAGTAAGTACAAGTTTTTGGAAAAAGAGACAATTGTATTATGTAGTTATAGAATATTGTTTTGGAGGAAGAGTGAAGTATTCCTCTCTATTTTTATTTTTTAAATGAGGTTGATCACCTAAAAAATATATCTTAATTCAAAAGATCATAGTATGAGCATAATCATGTAATCACTTCAGTAAAAGTTTGGAGGATAAACAGTTTCTAATACTTGTCTCTTGAAGATGATCAAATTAGAAATTACTATTAAACGACTAAATCAAGTCAGAGATACCTAACTCAAAGAAATTGCTAATGTTGTTTTGCAGGATTTTTATATTTTGTATTTTCTTGATAATTTCCAGAGTTTCACAAATTATTCCATACAGCAAAGAACTTAAGCTACTAGTTACTAGACATTGAGAATATCAGCATTATCAGTTAAGAGCGTCTGTGTATTTATCAATATGTCAAAAATTATAAAACATAATTTGTGAGGCACATGATGTTTTAATTCACAATTTTCACTTGGTTTGTTAGAGTTACCACAAAATATTTTCTATTATTTGCACATACTGTGACTAAGTTGTTTCCTTAATGTCTTTCTCAGTCCCTTTACCATTTGAATAAAGGAGGGCTGCCTGATTTTTTTTTTTTTTTTTTTAGTTAGTTAGTTTAGTGGCCAGCAACTTTGCTGAAGTTGTTTCTCAGCTGTAGAAATTCTCTGGGAGAATTTTGTGGGTTGCTTATGTATACTATCATACTATTCATGAAAAATTTGACTTCTTCCTTTCCAATTTGTATCCACGTGGTCTCCTTTTGTTTTTATATTGCTCTGCCTAGAACTTCAAGTACTATTTTGAATAGATAGGGAGAATACACAGCTTTATCTTGTCCCTGATTTTAGTGGGATTCTCTTAAGTTTCTCTTCATTTAATTGGCTATTTGGCTATTGGCTTGCTCTATCTATCTATCTATCTATCGATCGATTGATCGATCGATCGATCAATCTATCTATCTATCTCTCTATAATGTTTTGTGTGCTTTGTATCACTTATCTCATCAAGACTTTTAACATGAAGTTGTGTTGGATATTGTTAAAGGCTTCTTCAGCATCTAATGTGATGATCATTTTTTCTTTCATTTTTTTATATAATGAAATGTGTTTATGGATTTTGATATAATAGTTCTACCTAAGAATATAACTGTCCTACTCCTAGGCATATACCCAAATGTTGCTCTACCATACCACAATGACACAGGCTCCTCTATGTTCATAGCAGCTTTATCCATAATAGCCAGAAACTGGAAACTGCTCAGTACCTCAAGCAAAGCATCGATAAAGAAAATATGGTTAATTTAAACAGTTGAACACTATTCAGCTATTAAAAACAAGAACCTCATGAAATTTTCAGGCAAATGTATGGAACTATAAAATATCACCCTGAGTGAGGTAACTCAGACCACAAAAAGATATGCATGCTATATACTCATTCATAAGTGGATATTAGCAATAAAATACAGGATACCCATGATACATTCCACAGACCCAAGGAAGTTAAACAAGAAAGAAGGCCCAATAAAAGGTGTTTAAGTATCACTTGTAAGGGGGAATAAAATAGTCAGATGAGGGAGAGGACTGTGTAGGAGTGGGGTTAGGAAGGGTATGACAGGATCAGGAACATGTGTGGTGAGATATAGGAGAGAGAGCTAGAGAACCAGGAGAGTGAATACAAATCTGCAACTGCTGGGTTTGTGGTAGGGTTTGGGAATCCCTCAGAATTCCCAGAGACCTGGGATGGAGAAGGCACCCAGGAGTCAATGTGGGTGACCTTACCTGAGACCTAACATTGTGAATATAGAACCATATGAGGTCACTTCCTGTAGCCAGGCAGGACTCCCAGTTGAGAGATAAAGATACTAACCCACCCACAAAACTTTTGACTCCATTTTTTTTCCTGTCTAAGAGAAACACAGGGACAACAATGAAGTGGAGAAGAAATAGCCAACTGATAACTAGACCAACTTGAGACCCATCCTATGGGTGGGCACCAATCCCTGACACTATTGATGATACTCTATTATGCTTGGAAACAGAAGTGTCATGTAACTGTCCTCTCAGGGGCTCTCCCCAACAGCTGATTGAAAAAAGATGCAGATACACACAGCCAAATATTGGATAGAGGTCAAGAACTCTTATGGAAGAGTAGGGGGAAAGACAGAAGACCATAAATGAGATAGGAACTCCACAGGGAGGCTAACAGAGGCAACTAACTGAACCCTTTGGAATTCTCCAAGACTGAACCTCCAACCAAAGAACATACAGGGTCTGGACCAAGGCCCTCTGCACATATATAGCAGTTATGCAACTCAGTTAACATGATGGTTCCCCAACAACTGTAGTGACAGTTGTCCCTAAATCTGTTGCCTGACTGTAGAATCTATTCCCTAACCAGGCTTTCTTGTTTCCTTTCAGTGGGAGAGGATGCATCTAATCCTGCAAAGACATGATAGATCAGGGGGTTGGGGAATAATAGTTGGGTCCCCACCCTCTCAGAATAGAAGGGGAGAAGGGATGGGAAGAGGGACTTTGTGAGAACAAGGGATGGTGGCAGCAATTGGGATGTAAATAAATAGGTAAGTAATTGAATAAGTACTGTTACTCATAGCAGGGGAGGGAGTATCGGTGTCCACAAATGTGGATAGGAGATATATCACTGGATATATCTTAATGATTTTAATCTCAAAGTCCACTTCAAATCTTCTATTAGTGAGATTTCAGGTCCTAAAGTTCCTAAACTGTGCCACCAAAGGAGTATCTAGTGTTCAAATATGAGAGGCTATGTAGGACATTTCTCATTGATACCAAAGAAGAGATACTAAAAGTGTAATAATCGAATGTGAGACACTGCTATTTAATGAGACTAATATCAACCCTATAAAGAAGTGACTCATGACATGGGCTGCCAACTCTCTCACATTTGCTCAAGTGTCCTTCAGTCACAGACCTAATGCTGCACCACACTGCACAACATGTGCTAATGCACCTCATCAAGGAAAATCTTGCAGCTACTTACATTTTTTTTCATAAAGTTTAGTACTAAAACTGATTTTAAGTGTTTCTCTAAAAACTGATAGATAGAACCTACATAGTATTTTTTCACTTGCTACCAGTGGTGATATAGTGGCAGTTCAGCTCACTACAGTTCTTCCTTTGTTCTCTGCTCTTGCCTTCAATGTGTGCTTACCATGTTTACCCTGAGATACTTCACATCGCCTTGTTTTCTCTCTTCTTCATTACCCCTTTCTAATATTCTCTTGCTCTTTTTTGGGGGGGTTCCACAGTTCGCACTCCTTTCCACCCCCCCCCCATTTTCTTCCTCTCTCATATCAAGTTCTGTATTTCATGGCTCAAACAGCCTGTTGAATCAGATTCTTTCATAAAGTTCTCCATTTGTAGGTTACATCAGATTTGTCACTATTTTAACAGTGTAACTAAGGATAAAATCATTGTTTTCGATATGAGTATATTGCACCCTGTGTAGAATGAATACCAGTAGTTTTGTGTTTCTTTCTTGCAATTTCCCCCCTTATATTACATTTCAGATTAACCTTGGTTCTCAAGTGGTTTCTAGAAGATCTTTCACTGATACTAAGGCTACTATCACTCAAACTGTGTGAGGAAATAAAAGCAACCACAAGATTGTCTTTATGCTTTAAGATTCTGGAGGGAAATTAAATTTCTCCTTGATATTCTTTGTTACTGATTGCAGACAATGGAGCTGCAGCTTGCCAAAAAGGCTTATGTTTCTCTATTTAAAATGTCCTTATAAAGCATTCTTATAAATTACACATTGATTCACAGATGTTTATTATTTTAAAACTTAGGCTTTTAATTTTAAAACTTGTTTTTAAACAGAGAGAAAAAAAAAGAGAAAGTCAGTTTTCAGCCAGTAAATGCTGAGCTTCATGATACACAGACAGGCTTCCCAATCATTACGAAACAGAAAGATTCTGTTTGTACACCAGTAGCTGTTTCATATTAGATTACCTTGCTTTATCCCACGCTCCTTTGATGGAACTCGTTGCCCATTTTCACTTTTATGGCTCTGGGCATCGTGCCCAGCTTGGATTAATGCTTGTTTATTATAATTTATTTATCCAGGATAGTGGTTTAGCTGGGTGCCTTAGAAATTATTATAATTAAGTAGCAGAGGATATAGTTCTTAAACATTTAAGTGCACTAGGCCATCAAAATATTTCTCCACAAAAATTTGAATAACGAATTTATGCAAAAAAGTATCTTTAATTTTGTTGCCTGGTAACTTCTTTGTCTTTAAGTCTATTTAGAGTGGTTCAGGTCTAAATTGACTTATGTCTCATTCTTTAACTCCAGGGACTCTATTCATTTTCATGTTAAAATAATATCAAACATACAATGAATTAATCTGAGGGAGTCATGCTGTGGGTTCTTGGGGCAATGTCCAGGTTAGGTACAGACACTGCTTGTCTACAATGCTCTTCTTCTATCCCTTGGTCTTATATTCTGTTTGCACTCATTTCTACAGTGTCCCCTGAGCCATTTAAGGTGTGACACAGATGCAGCGTTTAGAGCCAAGCACTTTTCACTCATGTACTCTCAGTAGATTGACTAGCAAAAGTTATTTCAACTCTGAATAATTTATTTAGATGTGTTTATGTGTTTTTACATTTATCTAATTCAAATCTCTTATCGCGTAAGGCAGAAATGTCCAGATACGCTATTATCATGACCAATTTCCATTAATTATTTCTTCCTATTTCATCATCTTATTTCCTTTTGGCCTCTCTTTTCTAAGTGAAGTGCTAATTCATCACACAAATATTTGTGCAGCATTTGTTTGTGATCCTACTCTATGTTTCATTTGAAAAACCTACATAAAGAGATATTTCCCTTTCTGGTAAGTTAGAGTTGTCATTTCTAGTTGTATGATGTTTTAAGAATCTTAAAATAGTGAATCTTTTTTCCTTTTATTCTAAACCTTAATGTTATAGATTGAAGTATTATGTCAGTTCAAATCTTTTGAAGTTTTTGGTGTCACTTGCTTTCCATCTTGAAGTTTATATAATTTACACTTCATATTTGGAGGTCAAAAAATGTTAATATGAAGGCACAGATTTATCTTTTCTCTTCCTAGTTTAAAATTAGGGGTCAGTTCCAAGGAACACTTTCCACAGGACAATGCAATTTTCTAGTAAAATATTCTTATTTGCAGGTATGTACACTTATTTTCATAAAAAATATTTTGCTTTCACATAGCTCTTTCTTTATCTTTTATGCTACATTTACTTAAAAGTGTCCTATCAGGACAACTCTTCACTAACTATTTTAACCATTGAAAACTAGTACCATCTTAGAAGGCGCTCACTAAGGGGAAAGGATATGACAGTCTTTGAGATTTTCCAGCTGCACTGGCGAGCTCAGACGACGCTGCTTTGGTTAAGTTTCTGGACTGAGTACTGTCCCATATTGTAAGACACAGTGCTTCATTAAGTCGTTAGAGAGAGATGCAAATCAATCCTAATGAGTTACACTCATCAGCAATTCTTCGTCATGACTATTCTCTCTGGTTATTTTCATGAAATTCAGCTAGCATTAATATTAAATATCCGTTAATTTTTGAATATACATTGACTTAGGGACATGTTACCATCCCATTGACATGATGATCACTTAAGATTTCTATAAATTTACAGTTTAGGAATGACTGTTGCCAATAGAATATATAAATAATTCAAGCATGGTAAAATGTTAAAAAGTGCACTAAAGCACTCCTTTAAACAAATTTCTATTCAATAATGTATGTGTTCTTGGTGGCAATTATACATAAATATTAATGATGTAACCTGAATATAGGTGAGCAGTAAATCACAGATGTTTAATTATCTGTACAATTTTACATTTTTCTCTTCCTCTCTCCCAGTGTTTGAAAATGGATATTTCTGAGTTTAGAAAATAAAATTTTCATATGTATTACATTTGTGAATTTATTCACATTCTTCTTCGAGTGAAATTGCTGAAATATTTCACTTAATGTGTAAAATGTACATTATAAAATTTATTGTATACCACAAAGAAGAACCTAACTGATTTCATGATAGAATTATTTCTGAATTATTTCAAATCAAATTTTAAGTTTAATATAAAATATTAGCTATTTAATGAAAATATATTAAATGACTGAATGCCATTTCTTAAAGGTAGGTCACTATTTGAAGGTATACTGGTTGTGAATTATAAACTACGTCATTCAAAATATTGATAAGTTTCATAATTGAACAGGCCAGTTCTTAAAGAACCAAGTATTTTATAACATATTTATATCTCTGTTAAGTCAATAATTTATAATATGTAAATAAAGTTTTGCTTACCTTGATTTACATTAAGATAGATAATATGAGTACCTCCCATAAACATCCTAACGTAAAACAATACTTATTTAGGAACCTGTATTCTATGGATCATCTTAAAACCAGGGAGATATTGTGAATTTATGAGATATTCAAAAGTATTATTATAATACTGGAAAGAAGAATAATTCCTATATAATATAAACAGTAATGCTTTGTAATTTTAAAAATTGATCAGACTGATCACAACTACAGCTTACAATTTATGATATGTAATTCACTATCATATAACTTGGTCATTGCAAAAGTTCTCTATTGAGAATACCATTATAGTAAAGTCATGCTGTTATTTTCATAAATATGGTAAAAACCAAAAGAAATTCAAACTCTAGCACATGATATTTTGTTTTAAGTTCAAATTAACTTAATTTAGAGTAAAATTGAAATATTATTGTGGTCATGTAGCTTTAAAAAAAGAAATAAACCTGACTAAAACTTTTATGAGCTGTAGGATACAAGTAAGAAACAATAGTGACAAACTAATTAATGCAATGCACTACAGAACTTATATGAAAACTGGAAGCGTAGATAACCTAGTAAATGAAATTATAGCAGAAAAATACAAAATGAAAAAAGGCATAACACTATCAAAATACGCAAGTTTACTTTATCAGAACACAAACTTTGATTTAAAGTAAAAAATACTTAATATTATGAATATGTACTTATACATCAAAAAGAATAATGGGAATGGCAATATAATTAAGAAAATATTTGGTAAACCAACTATATTAGCCAAATTACTATTGTTGCCACAAAACACGATGACCAAAGATCAAGGAATGGATCAAAGTGTTTATTTGCCTTACACTCCCTTTGCTTTCAGAAAATATTTCCCAGAATATTTTTACCTCAGATATGCTGGTCTCTTCTTAATCACCACTAATTTTTTAGCTCCTGCTGACCAGCGCCAATTGTCCCAGTAACATAAAGATTTCACTTTAATAGTTCTGGTATCTTGTTAATCACAGCTGATTTTTCAGCCCCAGCTAACTCGAACCACAGATGCTTTAATCAAAATAACACGTAGTCCTGATCGAATCTTTACTTCTGAAATTTCACAATCCAGGCCTCCGAAGTTGGTCTCAACGTTCTTAGCTTCCAAGCTTCTACAGAATATCCTACTGAAGTCTCAATACTCAAAGTTCCAAAGACCTTCCATAATCCTCCAGAATACACATGGTCAGGTCTGTCACATCAATAATCCCCTATACTGGTACTAATTTGTTTTAGGGTTTCTGTTGTTGCTACAAGATACCTTGACCAAGGAGAGGTCCCCCCCCCCCTTTTTTTTTTTTTTTTCTTTGGTTTTTCCAGACAGAGTTTCTCTGTATAGCCCTGGCTGTCCTGGAACTCACTTTGTAAACCTGGCTGGCCCCCAACTCAGAAATCCACCTGCCTCTGCCTCCGCAGTGCTGGGATTAAGGGCGTGCGCCACCACCACCACCCAGCTTGGCTTACATTTCTATCATTGCTGAAACTTAAGACAGGAGGAGGAGGACTGGACTATGGAGGCAGGAGGTGATGCCGAGGCAATAGATGGGTTCCTCTTGCTATCTTGCTACCTATGTCTTGCTCAGGCTGTTTTGTTACAGAAGCCAGCACTACCATGGACTGGGCCCTCCTGTATTGATCATTAATTGAGAAAATGCTGAAGAGCAGGATCTCATGGTTTCTTTTACTCAAATCAACCGAATCTCCTTTCTCTCTAATAACTCTGGCTTGTATCAAAATGACACACAAAATCAGCCAGCACATAGTGAATTTAGACAGAAATCAGAAAATGAAACAAAACAAAAAAGTAAACAACCATTGTAAAAATCTAGCATATATGATTTTGAAGTATTCAAATAGTTGATAAATTTGAATTAGATCACTGATCTTTTCTACTTCCTCTTCCCTCCCTCCAGCTTCTTCTACTTCCAGGACTCAGACCCTTCTCATGAACCGCATCAGGTTGAAAACCTCTATTATGCATTTTATTCTTTTAATTTTTAAAAAATTTATATATTATTATATGTAAGTATACTGTAGCTGACTTCAGACACACCAGAAGAGGGCGTCAGATCACATTACAGGTGATTGTGAGTCACCATATGGTTACTGGGACTTGAACTCAGGACCTTCAGAAGAATGGTCAGTGCTCTTACCTGCTGAGCCATCTCTCCAGCCCCCCATGCAGCCCTTTTATGCATTTATATGAACACACATACACACATATACACACACATGTGCAGATGCAAAAATATATATAAACAGAAATTCTTTAGTCTGTATTTGTTGCTTCTGTATTTTCCTTCTTTCAGAAGTCACTAGCTGCCTATAGTATTTTGCCGAATAGAGAGAATCTATGTAATTTTGTCCTTTCCTAATTGACACAGTGCTATTGCTCTTATTCCCTTTTGTTTGTGAAGCCATTTCAGGGTGTCACTGCTTCACAGGAGATTTCCCACTGTTTTGAATTGTATAATTTTGTTTCCTTGGTTTCTGTGATATTTCCTTAGCCATGCTTAAAGGTTCAAGAAATACCATTCACATGCCAGTAAAAATCAACTGCTATCTAATTGTACTAAAGCCCACTTAACTCAGACAAATCATTCCTGTTATGGGAAACCTAGACAACCACACAGGGCTAGTGAAGTCCTGGACCTTCAAATAGAATCTACTACTGTCCCATTGCTATGACAGACTTTCTTCCAGCTTTTCCCTAATTCAAACTCAGTACATTGCTTAGGTGTAAAAAGTCAAATCAGATCTTGGGTGGTTACTCCCACAAGTTTTGTGCTCCCATAAACTGGCATATCTTGTAGGTAGGACACCATTGCGAAATCAAAGGATTTGTTTCTGGGCTGGTGTTTACATTTGGTTTTTGGTAGCATGCAGAAGAATGTTCAGGATCAAAGATAGTGGTGAAGATTTTATGTAGGCACCAACTCAGCTCTTTATTTTCAATGAATTGTGGTGTTTTAAGCAATGGGGGTTAGCTGTCAGATTGTGGAGAGCGACATATTGTCTTGGAAACAGGAATTAGAAGTAACCCAATCCAGATACTAGAAGCTTCATGTGCTTACAAGAGATGACCAATTGAGAAATCTTGTTTTTCTCATTATTTGGAGATTTCATTTTAGAATGACTCTATCTATGTGTTTATCATTTATTTATCTATTTATTTATTTATTTATTTATTCTTTTATCTTTTTTTTTTAAACAGTCCAGACTTCATTGCAATCCCAGTCCACTTTCAGTCTGTTCCACATTCCACACATCCCACCACAGTCTCTCATGATGCCCCTACTCCTCAACCCCCACACCACCAGATCTCTCCACTACTTGAGGCCCCAAGACTCTCGAGGGTTATGTGAATCTTCGATGACTGATGCCAGACCATCAGTCTTCTGAAGTATATGTGTTGGGAGCCTCATATCAGCTGTTGTCTGCTGCCTGGTTGGTGACTCAGTGTCTGAGAGACGGTCCAGGTTAGTTGAGATTGCTGGTCTTCCTACATGGTAGCCACCCTCTTTAGATTCTTCCAGCTTTTCCCTAATTCAAACTCAGGGGTCAGCAGCTTCTGTACATTGCTTAGGTGTAAAAATCTGCTGATTGTTGGGCAGCCATGATAGGGACCTGTGGTGGGGCACACCATAGCAAGAGTAATTGTGTCAGGCCTTGAGGCCTACCTACCCTTGAGCTGGATACCAATTTGGGTCTGCCACTGGACCTCCTTTTCCACAGGCTCTTCTCCGTTTTTTGTCCCTGCAGTTTTTTTAGGCATGAACAATTCTGGGTCAGAGTTTTATATTATGGGTCAACCCTATCCCTCCACTTGATGCCCTGTCTTTCTCCTCGAGATAGATTCTACAAGTCTCCTCTCCTCACTGTAGGGTATTTCATCTAAGGCCCCTGATTTTCAGTCCTGAGAATCCCTCATCTCCCAGGTCTCTGGTACAATCTAGAGGCTCTCCATACCTCCTACCTTCTGAGGTTGACTGTTTCAATTCTTTCTGCTGGTCCTCAGGGCTTCACTCCTGTTCCCTCCAACACCTAATCATGTTCCTCTCTTCCCTTCCCTGTCGCCTTTCCCACCCAAACCCCTCTCTCCCTCCTCCATCTACAGAGATGCTTTCTTCTCTCTCTCAAGTGGGATTGAGGCATCCTCACTTGGACTCTTCAGCTTGTTAGCCTTCTTGAGTTCTATAGATTTTTTTTCCTGGGAATTCTGTAATTTTTTTTTGACTAATATCCACTTATTAGTGAGTACGTACTGTGCTTGTCCTTTTGGGTCTGAGTTACCTCACTCAGGATAATATTTTCTAGTTCCATCCATTTTTCCTGCAAAACTCAGGATTTCCTCTTTCTTAATAGCTGAGTAGTATTCCATTGTGTAAATGAACCACATCTTCTGTATCCATTCTTCTGTTGTGGAACATCTGGGTTGTTTCCAGCTTCTGGCTACCACAAACAAGGCTGTTATGAACATATTGGAATACATACCCCTGTGACATGGTGGGGCATCTTTTGGGTATATGCCCAAGAGTAGTATAGCTGGGTCTTCAGTTATATAGATTTCTAATTTTCTGAGGAATCTCCAGATCTATGTAAGCATCTTCTGCATATGCCACCTCTCAAATGGCCCTATATTTTAGCTCCCAATCTTGGTTCTTTCTTACTCCCCATCAGCACTGGATCTTCTGATTCAGCAGAAAGAATTTTAACAGGCAACCTTGGAAGGTCGAGGGTGAGGGCCCTCTAGACTGTACCAGAAACCTGGGAGGTTAGAGACTGAAAGGGCCTTACATGAAATGTCTTACAGTGGGGAGAAGAACATACGGAGTCCACCTCTAGGAGAAAGACAAGGCATTAAGTGGAGGGATGGGGTTGACATCCCATAGTCAAGAACTCTGACATAGTATCCCTCCATATTGTCCATAATGATGTATTCCACTTCACTACTCTAGGGAGACATATCTGCTCGTTTTCAGATTCTCACTCTATACCTAAGCATTATTTCTCCTTATAATTTGACCCCTTTCTAATTTTCGAACATCTCATAGAAAGAAACATTTATACACAAAAGTAATTCATGAAATAATACCATTTCAAAAAGTGTATTGATACTACATAATAGATCATAGTATTGGACAACATATCATTCATTTGTTTTGAGAGATTTTCTTCAAATAAAGAGTTTATACAGGAAGTATGTACTTATAGGAACTGTTCAAACATACTAGAGTAAGTCAATCAGGTTAACCTAGAGACTCTTCTGAAACAGCGTAGAATCATTTTGAAGTAAAATAGTTGACGACTGAGATTACTGTGTTTTTTCTTTTAATGAATATCACATTGATTTTAAAACATAATATTTACTTTTATTCTTTGATGATTTTTGCATGTATACAATATAATATTTTGATTATGATCAATGTTTCGTAAGAAAACGTATTCCATATCTCTTTCAAAAAACATAGTCTATAATTTATTTTAAGAAACAAATATTCATTGTCTTTTTCAAGTATATTATTTATTTTTAAAAGTTATGTCCTTTAAAATCTATGTATCAAGGATATGTTAATTCTGCTTTCATTTTGGTCCACATGGTAAATATTAACTGATTTTCTCTTTGTACACAGTGCCATAGTATACAAGATAATTTTGTTTGCAGAGTTGATACAATCATTCTACATTTGGTCTTTCATATCCTGCACAAAGAGAATATTAATGTAAAATCCTAAAGAACTAGACTTATCTCCTCAAAATTTGATACACCTAATGAAAAATATGGCAAATTCAATTGTAGAGCATAACTCATGTTCCATAAAAATATAGATTTTCCTTGCTGCATAAGAGAAGACCAGATTCATTTCAGTGAAACAATGCATATTTATGCTAAGTAAAAAGGTGTTTCATTAAAATATCAAGCAAAATAATATTTTACTACAACAAGAATTTTCATCCAACAGTACTGATAAAAGGTAAAGCAAAAAAAATTTAAAATATAGATGTTTAAAAAATATTTTGTTTTATATAAAGTGGGGTTTTTAAAAACTTAAAGATATATAATATTTTTCTCTGCATTACATTTAATGATTAATTTTGATTAATTCAGTATTTTTAACTTTAGCTTAGTTAGTAGGTAGAATGTTATTAAGTAACACTTTCTATAAAATATACATTCTTAGTTAGCAATAAGTTATTTTCTGGAGCCTTATTACTACATTTAAATTTTAAAAGCTAAAAATTTCTATAGCATTAATTTTTCATTCTACATACTTTCATTTATTTTTTTCTTACAATATGTTTTGATCATGTAGGTAACCTATCCCCCAACACAGACTGTTGTGCAACTATGCAGAAACAAGTATCAGTTATACATGGAGGGATAATGTTTTTGATCATTGTGTAATTCAAATGCTGATTTTTCTGCTCTAATAACTTGTTTCAATGGGACATGACATTATAATGCCTATACCAAGAATCTCTTGTCTGAAGTTTGTGTAAACAATTTTTATCATTTACTATCTTCCTTATCAGTAAATGATGATCATCCAGTGGCTGGGCACAGTAGTGAATAGGGTGAATCATTCACCATCCAGAGGAAGGAGAGAGGGGGTTTCTCATCAGCCAGGAAGGTGGAAGATTGGGAGACATGCAGAAGGGGTGTGGAAAGAGATCATGGAAGTCCAAAGAGTTAGATCAGTAATAATATGCAAGTAGCATGGGATAGGAAGTAGTCAGATTACCATAAAAGGCTAAGAGAGGTCATTTAAAATCTTAGCTATTGAGGTATAATTTTTTTAAAAAAATATTGTTTCTCTGTGTGGTAACTGGGGACTAGCAAGTTAAAGAAGTCTAGTCACTGGATTTATTCATTGGTAACATTTACATTAAGAATAATTCATTTACCCATGCACACTATTTTTTAGAAAATAAATATTTATAATCAAGGCTTGTTTAGTTAATGAACAATAATAAAAGAATAAAGACTAAACAGAAGTATAATGAAAGCCTCAGACCAAGTACTTAAACTTTCACATCTTTTTGGAAGAATTTTATTCATACTCAAGACTGGGATATACATATGATTTTATTGTATTTGTAGTTGTTTTTAGTTTAATTTTAGAGATAACACTCACAGATATAGTATATCTTTCCAATGAAGATGTTTTATAACAAATGACAAACTAAATAAATGGCTGGGTGGATTTTTAGTGAGTTGTACATGTTCGTGTTCTGGTTTTACTTTTTATATAAGGGGGAAGTTATGTTAAATTTAAGAAAAAATATATATGTACATATATATTTAAATATTCAAAATATCAGATTTTAAAATAATTTCTCATTGATTTCAATTATTTTTAATCAGGTCACAGATGTATAAATAGGACAACAAAAAACACTTTAATAATCACATACTTTTGTGTCATAATGTATGTCAT
The DNA here is from genome assembly GCF_900095145.1 of Mus pahari. Lineage (NCBI taxonomy): Eukaryota > Metazoa > Chordata > Mammalia > Rodentia > Muridae > Mus > Mus pahari. Next base: position 61,497,866 of record NC_034601.1, on the reverse strand, counting down.
CGATTATCAATATTACTTCATAAAATTTAGCTTAATATTTTCAGCAAAATGCAAATGTTTTTAATCATTATTTCTGTACCTAAAAATGGGCAAGAAATTAAAACTCTCGTTGCAGTTGACTTTGCTTAAGAACAGGGAGGCAGCTTGACTTCAGCAGTTAGCATTGCACATTATGAACTCAACAGGAGCCTACACCAATCTTTCAGAACCCTGCTGTATTCCTGGATGAGTCTCCCCTTATGTTGGAAGAAAACTCATTCTTATTCAATGTATGACATTAATCAAACAGTAGTGTTCCTTAGACCCTTCACCCTGCTCTTGTTTATTACTTCTGATTTTCACCCTGACCCAGTTCCTATGCAAGAGGTCAAAACTGCAAAAATGTCACCACAGAGAAAAAAGTGTAATCTTTTATTGGAACATCTTTACAATTTATTTTAAAATTTATTTATTATTATTTTAAAATAATTAATCTAAAATGCTTTGTATTGAGATGCTATAAAATCAGTACTGAAATTTTTGTTATGATTTATAGTAGAGAATATTAAATTTTATTCACTCATGGTCTCTTTTACCATAGATATATTTCTTAGAATTGTTTTTGAGATTATACATTTTTACAAGATGTGAAGGATATAGTTAACAAGATATATATAATAGAACATTTATTGATAATTAATTATAAAGAAATTTATTCTGAAACAGCATTTGACATACAATTAAATTTACTATTTACCAAATATACAAACACATTCACATCTTAAAATAAATTTGATAGTTCATTTTTAACCTAAGGAGTTATTGTAGGATGTATAGAGTCATTTCAATTTGTTCTCAGAATTAATAGGTGTTTACCTTATCTATTTGTAAATCTAAGAACATTGCTTAACAATGTTAGTATTAAATAACAGGATTATTTTTAGGAAAGATCAAAATTCTTGGTATATGTGTGTGTGTGTGTGTGTGTGTGTGTGTGTGTGTGTGTGTGTGTGTGTGTGCCACCTGAAGAGAGTATTGAAAAATCAACCATTTAACCCAGCACAATCAAAAGAAATACTGACTTGGCACTTACATGCTGAAGAATAGCAGTTGGAAAGTACTATACTTTTGCTTTCCATAATTATGTCATTATGCAGGTAGTAGTACTGATTTTTTTGAGCCACATAGCAAAAGCACTGTAAGCCATAATACTCTATAGTTTTTAATGACAGCTAAGCTCCATTTTATGTAACCAGGCTGTATGGCTTGGTGGCATGCACAGTTTTAAGTGAACATGTCATGTGTTCATAAACATATCTGCAGTGAAGCTATCACATTGTAAGACAAGAAAGCACTGTAGGGGACAGCTGGGAACTTTTATCTATTTGACTGAAATTAATTTTTAGTCATTAGTTGTTCAGAAATACCGTAATGCTACCAGGATTTTTGCAGTTTTCATTTTCAGGTATTCAATGCCATAGGCACTACTCTCAAATGAAGACAGTGGCTAAATTCTCTTCTCATGGTAAGAGTCTATAAAGTCACATTAGGAAGATTTCATAATAACACCAATAAAATACTTTCTAATCAGGAAATATTACTAATATCTTGGAAGAGAAAAATCTCCAGCATTCAGTGATTTTTTGAAAGCTGGGAGAAGAACTTCAGAGATACGTCTATTATCACTCAGTCTAGAATAAGCTACCTATTGCTACAACTGTGGTTTGTAACTCCAAATTCTATAAGTAATCCATCATCCCAGAGCATCATCATTCAAAATCTTATAATTAATCACAATAAACAGGTCACTAAGCTAGAATTCCATAGATTAATTAGTTTTTTTTTGTTGTTGTTGTTGTTTTCTTTCTCAATGATGTCTTATCTAGAGTGGCGAGATGTCTGTTCAGTTTTACCCAGGAATGATAACAGAGCAGGGTTTTATCAATCAATATAAATTATAACAAACAATATAAATAATATAAATCATAAAATCATCAGACAATGATCTCAAAAAATATTAGACATAAATTGAATGGAAATGAATATTTTTGTATAGTAATCGTAAGTAGACCCTTGCACAGGATGAATTTTTGTTGAGAAAGTTGTCAATGTATTCAATAGGAATAAAAGTACCTTCAGTAAATGATAAGAAACAAGCACTTTTAATTGACTTTTAAGTATTAAATGATTTGAATTAGGTATATTCAGATCTTGTCCATGATGTCATTACACACATAAAATTCGAACATGGAGAGGGAACTTGTTCATGAAGTTTCAGTTTTAAAAGAGATGGTACCAGGAGAGGAAAAGGAGTGATTTTTTTTTTTTCATAAGAAACTATCTCATGATAAATCAATTTCACTTCAAGAGTATTTGGTTAAACCAAGTTGATCTTCATGGGGAAAATAAAAGAACACAGGTTAAGTGGAAAGAGAAGTCTGAAAACAAACTGTGAGAGGGAATGTAGTGTTACAAGATATTTAAAATTTTATTATATTAATATTTAATTATGTTTAAAGAATTCCATGATCTTTTCCAACCTTTACTCTAACTTCACCTTTTTGAAATCTCCATTTTAAATTACTGTTCAAATATATTCAAATATACATCATATATACATAATATATATGTGTGTTTAGGAGACACAGGTGTAATATATATATATATATATATATATATATATATATATATATATATATACATATATATATATGTGTGTGTGTGTGTGTTTGTGTAGAGATAGATAGAGATAGATAGATAGATAGATAGATAGATAGATAGATAGATAGATAGATACATAGATACATAGATACATAGGTACATAGATACATAGATAGATAGATTGGCCATGATGACTTCTATTAGTGTTGCAGATAAGAACATGGTTACTAGTCATCCAATGAGGTAATATGCCAGTGACAACAGATCCAAAGAAAATATCCCTTCCTTCCCTGGAACCAACAACGACCACAGCTACTCACCTAGGACTAGGCTGTGGTAAATCTTCCAACACTCATGTTGTAACTGACTTGATCTTATGGCAGATTTATGCATGTTATAGTTGATGTGACTTCCTGAGTTCAGCAAATTTGTGTATTTATAGGACAGTATTTCGGAGCATTACTTCCCATCCTTCAGTTATTATGTACATTGCTTATTATCAGTTTTTTCATTTTGAGTACTTCATACACAAGTATTATTTTTCCATGGTTTCCTCTTCTCCAATGTTCTCTGAGCTAAAATTTAACAAACAAGGTGATTCTTATAAACTGTTATTTAACGTACTTTCTCTGTGATGAATACTTGAATAAATAAATTATGACAAAGAAAAAATTACTTTGTCCTGTAGTTTCAGAGAATTAAGTGGGTTATGATCCAAGTCCTCAGATACTCACACTAAACACCTTAGTTCCATATATTTGGCCACTTTCTAAACATCCCAACATTTCTTCAAAACAACAGAAGTTTCAACTTACCCTTTAATACATGATTTTTTTTTTTTTTTAGAATTATTTGAAAGTTAAAACTGTAAAATGGCACATACCCTTTGTAAGACTCAAGAAACATAGCTAAAGCTGGAGAAGAGAGAATGTAAAGAGATGCGAAGGTAAACATTGGAAGAATGGTACACTGTTGAAATGACAAAGCCTATGAAGCAGTGAGCTCATACCCGCTATGCTCTCCTGCCCAAGTCTTATGCTTAGCACTGACTTCCAAAAGCACCTGAATTTAGGGCACAGTGTTCTCTGTCCCTAATTCTTTTTGGAGACATATTGGCTATATTAGAAGAGAGTACTGGTGTACCGAGGAAGAGAAAAAATTGTCTCCAGTGTTGAATCCAGTGGCAAGTCTACAAGAACCCAATGGACATTTTCACAAGTATATTCATGAGGACAATGTGGGAGATGAGTAATCAGAATGCTTTATATAAATGTGCAAAAATTTCAAATAATAATTATAATATAAGATAAAACCTCACACACTGAAGCTTATTGAAATTCATATAAACATCTGGACCTACATGGTAAAACACTAAGTTAACAAAAATATCACCTTTAAAATTTTCTGTCTCAGTAGCAAGATGTGCATATATTTTATCTTTTGAACTTATATTTGTTCTTAATAAGTAGGTTTAATTGGTGAGAAAGAATTTGGGATGCTAAGTTTTATAACTTTATCATTTCGAACCATCAGCTTAGACAATATTCCTTAACATAAGCAATGACAGAACAAGAAAGCAATATGCTTCCATATCTTTTTGAAGTAATGATTATGGGGCATTTAATTTATGTTTGTATAATTACTTCATATTTTAATATCAATATATTACCTCATTCTTACTTCTACATCAATTGAATATTGAGTAATTTTGCCCCTGATAGGTAGTAATATATTATTTAACACAAAGGTATATGTTTTATTTTATTTTGAATTTTTAATTTTAGATATTTTCTTTATTTACATTTCAAGTGTTATCCCCTTTCCTAATTTCCCCTCCAAAAATCCCCTACCCCTTCCCCCCTTCCCCCCTCCCCCCTGCTCCCCAAACCACCCACTCCTATTCCTGGTCCTGGCATTCCCCTATACTGGGGCATAGTTTTAACCCTTTTTCTATTTCTACAACATCTTCCTTCTACCACTAACATGAGAAGTATAATTCCCCAGAGTTGTAGTTCTACTGTATCCTTTGTTTATCACTATGGAATACTCACAATACTGTATCCTTTGTTTATCACTATGGAATACTCACAATAGAGTTGTACATCTGATAAAGTATGTGTTTTACACGTACATAAGTGCATAAATGTAGAAAACAAAATACCTACTGGGATAGAATAGGGAACTGTCAATTATACAATGTTAGGCTAACACCTTACTGAGCATATTTAGAAAGATTTTCTCATGCTGTCCTGATACCTAAGAGGATAATCTTCTGCAGAATTAAGAGCAGAGTAGACCTTAGCAATTATTTAAGTCTTTTCACATTAATAATTAAATCAAACAAATTATCATACGAATCTCTGTGTTTCTAGTGAAAAAGAAAAATCATTACTTTCTGGCCCATCCTTCTTAAGGAGGCTAAGTCTTGCTGAGTCTATACCACTAAATGCTGTTGCTTTATCAGTGAAATTCAAGAATGATATTTGAAACCTTAATGTTATTTAGATATAGGTTAATGGTGGATGTTTGACAGTTTATTATTATTATACTTTCTACATATACAAAAATATATTATAATTATGGATAAGTTATTGAATAGAGAAAATTATTAACTTAAGACAACAAACTTTATTTACTGGTGTAAAACTTTATTGTCTTTAGCTTATCCTCACCCTGAATTTATGTGGTGAGTATTAGCTATTACTAGTTTTAGTTTTATTATGCGTTTGAATTGTCTAAATGCAAATGCAGTTACTTGACTGCAGAGAATCAAAGAGGCTGTTTACTCCCCCAAGAAAGATCCTTTGTCTTCTGCTGTAAAGCTGCACTTCTCTTGGCTCCATCAATCAGGAAAAGCCTTGGTGGCCTTACACTTCAGCTTTCCAATCCAGGTACATCTGTGCTGTGCCATACCTCATGCCTCATTGAATGATAAGCATTTTAAACATATGCTTCTACTAGAGAGACAAATCTCTCACTAGTTATTACAGTACAAATGTGCATCATAATGCAACTGCTTGTGTATTAGCTAGAGATATTCTGATAGCTGTTGACAAAAAACATTTAGGTTTAGGTATTTAAAACTTGAATTACTTCAAATAAAATGCAAGTAATTGTTAGAATTCATTGGAAAGTTTCAAATAAGTAAATTCATAAACCATAGGTATAATTATTACAGTGTGAACATATAATAATATGTGTGTTTTAGCAGTAGGTTTGTGTAAATATATACATGTATGGATATGCACATATATATACACATATACACACATACATTGATCACTTGTCTGGTTATATACAGTAACAACTAGTACCATTTTTGAGGTAGTTTATTTTATATTTACTTAATTATTTTTAATCTGAAGAACCATTTTAATACAGGCTGAGAGGAAAAAATTACAGGGCAGGCAAGCAGAAAAATCACAGCTGCCCAGGGAAGGGCAATGGTAAGAAAGTCATTCAGTTTAACATAAGCATGGAGGCCAAAGAAATAGCTTGTTTCAAAGAGCAACAATTTAGTTTCTTTTCAGGAGTTGATTTATATAGTCCAAGATCAAAGAGCCAGAGGGGTTGCTTACTAGGAACCGTTTTTATTTTGGATGACTTACAGAATGTTTCTTGCTAAGTTCTCACATGTACTTTATTGATAAATCCATGCATGAAAAATGAGAGAATATGTTAGAGTTTGTACTTAATATGATACTGTGATGACATATTAATTGTCAATCTAATATTATTTACCTTGCCTTGGAGATAAATCCTAGTGAAATACTTGTGAAGGATTTTTTAACTTTTATAATGAAATATTATCTGATGATGATTTTACTCATTTTCACTTGTTCTTTCAGAATTTCATAGAATGTATTTTGACCATATTCATCCCAAATTGTCTCAGATACACTCATCCTTATATCCTCATGTAACTTTTGTCTTCAGTGTGATTTTTTTAAAAAAAAAATCTATTAAGTCCAATTTGTGTTACTCATACACACCTGGATGTTTGCCTGTCCACTGGAGTTTGGTCAACCAACCAGGAGTCACACCCTTCACGAAAAATGACTCTCCTTCACCATACTCTTGTCAATTTACTTTAGCAGCTAAACTCTTGTGTCCTGAGTGCAGTTCTTTTTTTGGTGGGGTAGAGGCAGGGAGAAAAGGGTTTATTTGGTTTACACTTCCATATTGTTGTTCACCATCAAAGGAAGTCAAAACAGGAACTCAAACAGGGTATGAACCTGGAGGCAGGAGGTGATGCAGAGTCATGGGGAAGTGCTGAGTACTGGCTCTCTTCCTAGTGCTTGCTCAGCCTGCTTTCTAATAGTACCCATGACCACCATCTCAGAAGTGGCTGCACCATCATGGACTTGTCCCTCCCCCATCAATCATTAATTAAGAAAATACCCTGCAGGCTTGCATTTCTTGACTGTGTTAACTCCCTTCCTCTGGCTCTGCAACTTTTTTTTTTTTTTTTTTTTTTTTTTTTTTTTTTTTTTATTTTTTTTTTTTTTTTTTTTTTTTTTTTTTTTTTTATTTACATTTCTTACATTTCAAATGCTATCCCGAAAGTTTCCCATACTCTTTTCAGCACCATTTTATACAATGAACCATGAACTTGGGGAGGAAGGTATAAATTACATTGTCTTCAGGGATAAAGGGTCTGTAGTCTCTTGTCTGTATTTTGACAATTCCTGTGTCACTCACCATTAATTTCATGAGGAAGCATCCCTGAAGAGTATTAATGAATAAACTTATCAATAGCTATAAGGGATACTCATTACAAGTGGATTTAAAACTATGAAAAATTATTAAAGACTAGTGCTCTGCCGGGCCTATGATCTGTAATGTTCCCTTGAAAAGGGTAACAGGTATGGGTTTCATCTTGTAGATGTATGAATTAACTGTGACAAGCCTCATGCTAATATCATGATAGGCCGTACATGTATAGTGTGAGGCATAATAAACTTCCTTCTTAAGTTGTAGTATTTAGATTTTTTTATTTAATCTTTTATTTATTTATTTACACTCCAGATTTTATCCCCCTCCCCTACAACCTCCAACTGTTCCACATCCCACAACTCCTCCCCAACCCCTATCTCAACTAAGATATCCCCACCACCCACCTAACCTGACCTCTAAACATTCTGGGGCCTCCATTTTCTTTCTTTCTTTCTTTCTTTCTTTCTTTCTTTCTTTCTTTCTTTCTTTCTTTCTTTCTTTCTGTCTGTCTTTCTGTCTNTCTGTCTTTTTTGTTTGTTTGTTTGTTTTTCGAGACAGTGTTTCTCTGTATAGCCCTGGCTGTCCTGGAACTCATGAGGGTCTCTGTTGTATATGTATTAGGGGCCTCATATCAGCTGCTGTATGCTTCCAGTTTGATTGGTCTAGTGTTTGAGATATCTCAAAGTTCCAGGTTAATGCTGGTCCTCCTATACGATCGCCCTCCTCCTCAGCTTCTTTCAGCTTTTCCCTAATTCAACCACAGGGGGGAGCAGCTTCTGTCCATTGGTTGATTGCAAATAACTGCATCTGACACTTTCAGCTGCTTGTTGGGTCTTTCGGAGTGGGGTCATGCTTGGTCCCTTGAGCGCTCCATAGCCTCAATTATAGTGTCAGGCTTTGGGACCTCCCCTATATTTTTAACAGTGAAGAGACCAGTAGATAATAAAAACACCAAAATATTTATATTTCATTTTAACTCTACCATCTTGGCCCTAGTTAATTTTATTTTCAGAAGGATTCTATATGCAAATGAAACTATTCAGGATTTAATGTTCCACAATAAACATTTTCTGTGTAGAGGTGAATTATTTGGTACATGGAATTGTGACACTTACCTCCAAAATATTATAACATTGTTTGACGTAAAGCACATGAATTCCATCATAGCATCACAGCCTAATCATTCCATCAGAACTCTTAAAAACATAAGTCAGTGTTAAATATTTTTTTCCTAAAATACATACATATAAGAAACTATCTCTAAATACTTTTTACCACATATTACTTACCAGATGTGAATATATGAGGTAAGACAAGTTACATTTCTTCTATTACCTTGAAGTAAGCCATAGCATATAAATTCCCATCAAAAAAGTTCAGACGAAGAATGGAAAAGATGGACAATGATTCTGAAGAAAGCTCAAACCCCAGCAGGAAAAACAGTCAATCTTAAAATCTTGAATGGAGACCCTCACAATATGGGGACCTTGCATGTCTTAACTGTGGTGATCCCACAGCCTAATCTTAATGCTACAGAAGCCTGGTATCACCTAACTCTCCCTACAGGAAGATTAGTCCATTCTTCCCTTGACCTAGCCATGAGGAAGACTTGAGTGCATGCGATGGTCAACCTTCCTTATATCTGTAAGGCAATTTCTACACAAGGCTCCTAAGATAGCCATCAAGACTGTTGAAATAGAAGACTCAGACCCACACTTTTAAAGGGGAAGCAGTCTAAAAATGTATGAATTGCTCTTAGAATCTCTTTTCTTGAAAAATAACTTATGTTTACTGGAGGGAAGAAAAAAGAAAGGTCTGTTGTTTTTTTCCTTCCAGAATTTAAGATACCTACACATTCCTTCATTTCTTCCTTTTTCCATCTTCTGAACTTAGAAACTAAAGTATTTTGACTTATAATAGCCTATCCATATTATTAATTTTTACATGAGACTCTTTTTTCATTATTATACAAATGGAAACTCTAAGACATGAAAAATCAAAACATTTTGTGTTTCTTCATTTTTCTTTCTAAAAACCATTTGTTTTTATTTCTGTGTATTTTGAGCTGAGTACATGTATACATGTATGCAGAGTCTAGAGGAGATAATTAGATGATATTAATGTGCATTTATAGACAGTAGTATAATGACAGAACAGATGATGTACAGCTCTAGGGCAGAAGAAAAGACTTGGCCTTTGTGAATCAGAATAGAAATACATATTGACATCCTTGGACTACGGGATATATATGTTTGTGTATATTACAGTTCCCTGAAGCTTGATCAAACAACACCTATGAGAGTTTTCCTCATCTTTTCTCCTTCTATCCTGACTTTCCTTTCTCTTTCCAAATAGAGGGCATAGCCACTATTATCTTTCTCATACAATATATCTAGTATCCCTCTGCCAAGACTAGCCTCCACCAAAAAAGCTATTATCCATTTATACTTTCTTACTTTCTATAATTACTTCATAATTTATATTCATATCTGTGGATTAGGACCTAGGAACAGCTGGTGAGAGAGTATCTGAAATATTTGTCTTTCTGAGTGTGTATATTACCTCACTCACTAGAATCACTTCTGTGTCGACACACACCTTTTAGTCAAAAATTTTTCCTTGATTTCTTCTCTCTTTTTTGTTTTATGGATAACCACTAGGAATCAAATTGATCCTCCACCACATTGTTGAAAATATTGTCCAGCAAATATATAATTTATGTTGTCAAAGTTCAACTCATAAAAATATCAGAATTTAATTCAACCACTTCTTTGTAAACTTACCAAATAATACCTTTACTTCTTCCAATTAGCCTTCTAATTTATATCTCAGATTTCTCAAGAATATCTTTTGGTTTGACTAGCATCCTGCCTGTAATTATTTATATATTTTCTTAAGTGTTGAATATACTCTTTAGCTTCTTCCCTTTTTTGCTGGAATTTTCCCACCTTCTGCCCAGTATTACTTCACAAACTTACTTATTATTATTATTATTATTATTATTATTATTATTATTATTATCTGTGTTGTGTGTTTAACTCTCTTTAATACATCTGTTCTTAAAACACCCAAACTATCTATGTACATTTATAGGTACTTTTGTTTTATTTATACACTGTCTAATATGAGCATATGTTCCCTTTTGCAGGTTCCCATGACAAAGGCCAGAAGTCTGAGTTTCTTACAAAACTGTGTTCTGCTTTCTAGTAGTCCTGAAACCAGAATACTGACATGCTCAGTTTCTCTCTGTCTTGTACAGAGCTGTTTTCTTGACATATACATTTATGATGTCTATTCCTGATGTGTATTTAAGTAGAGTAAGTAATTCCTACTAGTTTTCAAAAATATGACAATCTGAGCTATAAAGAACAATAATTTTAAACCTAGTAATTAAAAATCTTCTAATAGTAACTGTGCATGTGTGCATGTGTATACATGCGTAGTCAGACAGACAGACAGATCGATAGAAAGATAATAGATATCAAGCTATTGGGTTTGCTTGCTTTTCCTTGTGTGCTCCTGACATAAAAAAAAAAAAAAAAAAACATTTCTTATATTTTGCAGTAACTGCACCAGATGTAACTATTTGCTGATACTAGAACACATTTTTTTCCACCTTTCAAGATAGACTGGAGAACAATGAATCGTCAAATCTTCCAGGTCTTCTGTAATGTCCTAATACCACTGTGACACACAGAATGGAACATCTCAGTGTCCCTAGCATTCTCATTATTGGAGCTACTTACTGCCAGACAGCCCAGTCACTATTAAGTAAGCCAATCTAATGAATCTTCTTTCAGCATATGCTCATTTGATTGGTTCATTTCTTCTGGAGACCTCTGATAAATGCAGTCTACAATGATATATTTCTGGGCAAAGCAAAGATATATAAAATATAATTCTTATTCCTAGGAGGTTGTTGTGAATTTGTGCATGAGTTAGACAGTATGCAACAACATCAAAGATTGATATCTACATTACTGTGGGAGATCTGATGAGTAAGACCTTACCATCAGCCAAGAGGGTTGATTTTTTCCTCAGAGTCCTATAATAGATTTCCATCACTAGCCAGACTAAACCTTTGACTTCAGTGTTGAAACAAGGCACGAAGGCACTTATAATATAGTCAGCTGTGGAGGGATACTTAACAGAGACCACCTGTTCACTTCCCATGAACCAAGGTTATTTCATAACGATTTTGTGCCACAGTTTATATGAACCAGATTTGAAAGAGTCTTAAAGGTGAAAGGGGTATTGGCAAAGTCCATGAATCTTGTAAACGACTTACTGCTATGCCACAGGATTTCTTAGCATTAACAGCATATAACTTAGAAATGAGAGACAGCACAAGAGGAGTTCAAATGTCACTAATAACTTTCATTTTCTGCTTCTTGAGAGAAGAGAAATCGAATTTAATCTTTTTTTTCCTCTTAGGATTTGAGTTCCAGCATAAAATACATTATTATAATAAATGTGTTCCTAGAATATATGGGAGGAAATTATTAAGTTATCCAATATCTGATATTGTGCTGTATTTTACAGTGACAAATTGTAGTGTTTCATTGCTACTAAAAAAAGCATAAAGTTTACTTTCTTCCTATGTAAAACATGAAAATAATCAACACTAAAAATGTTAGTCACCTACAATGAGAAATACAAAGAAAATGGCAAAGTTTACCAGTACCTCTAAAAAGAATCAATAACTGATTTTTGCCAAAGTAATTACATGGATATTGGTGAGATGGAGCTAGTACTTATGCAGATTTGAAAGATATATTTTATCTTGATTTTTTTCAAATTCTTATAGATGTGGAGTTTTAGATGTGCAGAAACCAAAAAATGCTTATAAAGTTTAAAAGTCTGCTATTTTATTACAGAATAAGCTATACCCTATATGTCATAAGTAATAAAAAATGAATTCTTTCACATAGTCAAAAATAGGTAATCATTTCATATCAGTGAGGATTGAGAAAATTGATAAAAATCCATAATAATAATGGAACTTTATGTATAGCACAAACAAATAAGGATGTAAGAAAAATGTGCTATGTTATAATATTAGGAATTTGATCATAAACTCTTCTTTGATGACTGTAAAAAATTCTAGTAGCAAAATGAACCAAAATGAAAGATAAAATCAAAATATCTATTACTCCTGTTAACTCTGATATTTGAGTATTTGAGAATTGGTTCGTACACAATATTTTACGTGCCATATGTATAAGTTAAAACAAAGTTCTAACTTATCTTCATAAAAGTTCTATTTCCACCGTACTAAGAAGCAAGTAAGCAGTGTTTATCTTTTAATTTCTTCTAGAAACAAAACCCTGTCATTTTGTTTTTGTTTGGTATATAAAAGAAAGCAATCGGGTATTGCAGTGTCACCACATTTGGGAAGTATAGAGCAAATTGCTCCACTTAAATCTCTATATTGCAGGAGAGTCATCAACTCCCAAGAGCCATATGTGTGTCATCACAGATGATAGTGGTAATGCAATGAAGGCAAAATAGTGAAAGTGTCTAATTGAGATTGAGATGGAAAGTATATGAAACAAGCAATGTAAGGTAAAAAAAAAAAAAGAAGATTGAATAAATCTTATGAAGTAATTGACTAACATTACCATTTATGTATATAAATCTATCTTCATGAATGCTAAGAAAACCATAGATTGAGAATGTTTTGGAAATAAGTAAAAATATTAGCTTTTGAGATTTCCAAACTTGTTCAATTTTCTTCAACCCAAAGGCATGGATAAAATTCATATAACCTACTACTGTTCATTCCATATGGATGCTATTTTATGAAGTTAGCTGTGTTGCTATCATTCCTCCAATGTTCCCTAATTATCTTTTATGGAAATCTCAAGAACAGAACAATAGAAATTATTTTGAAAGATGAGGGAAAACTACACCCCAATTGACCATATGTTGTTCTATAGAACAAAATTTCAGCAACTTTCAAAGGATTATATTCAGATTTTTATGTTACTATAATACAACAAAGAGAAATTAGGAAACCCCAAACCCCAAAAGGCAAAGAAATTGAGTCATATAATTGAAAATGTCCGAATGGACAAACTATCAGAACAAAAATTAAAAAAAAAATATTGTGAAAGCAGCTCTTAGAATATTGAAAAAAAAAGATAAATATTCAGCAGCAAAGAATATTGAATGTTGCTGTGTCAGTAAATAAAATGTTGGTTACTTAATGAGTTCTATAGATGCTGTCTTCAGCAATATAGTATTATTAGAAGATTTTGGAGAATAACTAGGAGACTTGGCAATATCCAGGGTTGTTTGGAAATTGCAGTGAGACACCTTTGGCTCACAACTTGATAGTATATACCCTATTCCCAGAACTGGAAGATCCATTTGGTGAACAAGGTTTAGAGTTGATCTCTGTCTTCCCCATTATTTGGTGAATTACAGGAAAACACTGCTAAAAAGCTAGAAGAAACACAAAAAAATCCCTTAAAGAATTACAGGATAACACTGCTAAACAGCTAGAAGAAACACAAAAATCCCTTAAAGAATTACAGGANAACACTGCTAAACAGCTAGAAGAAACACAAAAATCCCTTAAAGAATTACAGGAAAACACAACCAAACAGGGGATGGAATTGAACAAAACCATTCAGGATCTGAAAATGGAAGTAGAAACAATAACGAAAACCCAAAGTGAGACAAATCTGGAGATAGAAACCCTAGGAAAGAAATCAGGAACCATAGATGCAAGCATCAGCAACAGAATACAAGAGATGAAAGAGAGAATCTCAGGTACAGAGGATTCCATAGGGAACATGGACACAACAATCAAAGAAAATGCAAAATGCAAAAAGATCCTAACTCAAAACATCCAGGAAAACCAGGACACAATGAGAAGACCTAACTTACAGATAATAGGAGTAGATGAGAATGAAAATTTTTCAACTTAAAGGGTCAGCAAATATCTTCAACAAAATTATAGAAGAAACCTTCCCAAACCTAAAGAAAGAGATGTCCATGAATATACAAGAAGCCTACAGAACTCCAAATAGACTGGACCAGAAAAGAAATTCCTTCTGACACATAATAATCAGAATAACAAATGCACTAAATAAAGACAGAATATTGAAAGCAGTGAGAGAAAAAGGTCAAGTAACAAATAAAGGCAGGCCTATTCGAATTACCCCAGACTTCTCACCAGAGAAAATGAAAGCCAGAAGATCCTGGACAGATGTTATACAGACACTAAGAGAACAAAAATGGCAGCCCAGGTTACTATACCCAGCTAAACTCTCATTTACCATAGATGGAGAAACCAAGGTATTCCATGACAAACCAAATTCACACAGTATCTATCCATGAATCCAGCCCCTCAAAGGATAATAAAGGGAAAACACCAACACTATGAAATTACATCCTAGAAAAAGGAAGAAAGTAATCCCTCAACAAAACCAAAAGAAGACAGCCACAAGAACATAATCCCAACTCTAACAACAAAAATGACAGGAACAAAAATTACCTTTCTTTGATTTCTCTTAACATCAATGGACTCCATTCCCAAATAAAAAGACATAGACTAAGAGACTGGCTACATAAACGTGACTGTACATTTTGCTGCTTACAGGAAACCCACCTCAGGGACAAAGACAGACACAATCTCAGAGTAAAGGACTGGAAAACATTTTTCCAAGCAAATGGTTCAAAGAAACAAGCTGGAGTAGCCCTTCTAATATCAAATAAAATGGACTTTCAACCCAAAGTTATCAAAAAAGACAAGGAGGGGCACTTCCTACTCATCAAAGTTAAAATTTACCAAGATGAACTCTCAATCCTAAATATCTATGCTCAAAATGCAAGGGCAGCCACATTCATTAAAGAAACTTTAGTAAAACTCAAAGCACACATTGCACCACACAGAATAGTAATGGGAGACTTCAATATCCCACTCTCACCAATGGACAGATCCTGAAAACAGAAACTAAACAGAGACACATGGACACTAACAGAAG
>NC_034601.1:61480106-61481786 GCF_900095145.1 Mus pahari | reverse complement strand
AACTTCAGACCAATTTCCCTTATGAATATCGAAGCAAAAATACTCAATAAAATCCTCACAAACCAAATCCAAGAACACATCAAAACGATCATCCATCATGACCAAGTAGGCTTCATCCCAGGGATGCAGGGATGGTTTAATATAAGGAAATCCATCATCGTAATCCACAATATAAACAAACTCAAGGAGTAAATCCACAAGATCTTTTCGTTAGATGCTGAGAAAGCATTTGACAAAATCCAACATCTCTTCATGTTAAAAGTCTTGGAAAGATCAGGAATTCAAGCACATACCTAAACATAATAAAAGCAATATACAGCAAACCAGTAGCCAACATCAAAATAAATGGGGAGAGACTTGAAGCAATCCCACTAAAATCAGGGACTAGACAAGGCTGCCCACTTTCTCCCTACCTTTTTAACATTGTACTTTAAGTCCTAGCCAGAGAAATTCGACAACTAAAGGAGATGAAGGCGATACAAATTTGAAAGTAAGAAGTCAAAATATCTCTATTTGCAGATGATATGATTGTATATATAAGTGCCCTAAGAATTCCACCAGAGAACTCCTAAACCTGATAAACTGCTTCAGTGCAATAGCTGGCTATACAATTAACTCAAAAAAAAATCAATGGCCTTTCTCTACACAAAGGATTAACAGGAGGAGAAAGAAATTAGGGAAACAATACCCTTCACAATAGTCACAAAAAATATAAAATACCTTGCTGTGACTTTAACTAAGGAGGTGAAAAATCTGCATGACAAAAACTTCAAGTCACCAAAGAAAGAAATTGAAGAAGATCTCAAAAAATGGAAAGATCTCCCATGCTCATGGATCGGCCGGATTAATATAGTAAAAATGGCTATCCTGCTGAAAGCAATCTTCAGATTCAATGCAATCCCCATCAGAATTCCAACTCAATTCTTCACTGAATTAGAAAGGGCAATTTGCAAATTCATCTGGAATAACAAGAAACGTAGGATAGCAAAAACTATTCTCAACAGTAAAAGAAACTCTGGGGGAATCACCGTGCCTGACCTCAAGCTATACTACTGAGCAATTGTGATAAAAAATGCATGGTACTGGTACAGTGACAGACAGGTAGATCAATGGAACAGAATTGAAGACCCAGTACCACCTATGATCACTTGATCTTTGACAAAGGAGCTAAAATCATCCAGTGGAAAAAAGACAGCACTTTCAACAAATGGTGCTGGCACAACTGGCAGCTATCATGTAGAAGAATGAGAATTGATCCATTCTTATCTCCTTGTACAAAGCTCAAGTCTAAGTGGATCAAGGAACTCCACATAAAACCAGAGGCACTGAAATATATAGAGGAGAAAGTGGGTCTAAGCCTTGAAGAAATGGGCATGGGAAAAATTCCTTAACAGAACAGCAATGGCCTGTGTTGTAAGATCAAGAATCAACAAATTGGACCTCATAAAATTGCAAAGCTTCTGTAAGGCAAAAGATATTGTCAATAAGACAAAGAGGCCACCAACAGATTGGGAAAGAATTTTTATCAATCCTAAATCTGATAGGGGACTAATATCCAATATATAGAAAGAGCTCAAGAAGCTGAACTCCAAAAATTCAAATAACCCCATTAAAAAATAGGGTACAGAGCTAAACAAAGAATTCTCAACTGAGGAGTACCAAAGTGCTGAGAAGCACTTG
>NC_034601.1:61464021-61479825 GCF_900095145.1 Mus pahari | reverse complement strand
ATATATCTGGAGGATATCATCATAGGTGAGGTAATCCAGTCACCAAAGAACTCACTTGGTATGCACTCACTGATTAGTGGATATTAGCCTAGAAACCTAGAATATCCAAGATACTATCCCCAAAACACAAGAAAATCAAGAATAAGGAAGATCACCACATGGATACACCATTCCTCCTTAAAATAGGGAATAAAATACCCATGAAATAAGTGGCAGAGACAAAGTTTGGAGCTAAGACGAAAGGATAGACCATCCAGAGATTGCTCCACCTGGGGGTCCATTCCATAATCACCCACCAAACACAGACACTATTGCATATGCCAGCAAGATCTTGCTGAAAGGACACTGATATAGCTATCTCTGAGAGGCTATGCCAATGCCTGGCAAATATAGAGGTGGATGTCCACAGTCATCTATAGGATAGAACACAGTGATCACAATGGAGGAGCTAGAGAAATTACCCAAGGAGCTGAAGAGGTCTACAACCCTATAGGTGAAACAATATGAACTATTCAGTAGTCCCAGAGCTCGAGTTTCTAGCTCCATATATAGCAGAAGATGGCCTAGTTAGCCATCGTTGGGAAGAGATGTCCATTGGTTTTTCAAACTTTATATGCCCCATACAGGGGAGTGCCAGGGCCAAGAAGTGGGAGTAGATGGGCAGGGGAGCTGGGTTGGGGGGAGGGTATAGGGGATATTTGGGATAGCATTTGAAATGTGAATGAAGAAAATATCTAAGAAAAATAGAAAAAAAAGAAACTAACACATCAAAAATTTACAAGCATGCTCTCTGCTTGCCTATTAGTATTTTATGATTTGTTGATATTTTATTGATTATTTTTAAAAGATAGTTGCAATGTGCTGTTGTTTTCTAATAGAAAATGTAATCCCCTTTGCCATAACAATGAAATATCGATTAAACTCCCACTCTCATTCAAAGTTTTATTGCCTTTCTATATTCTTTTATTTATACTAATTTATATATTATTGTTTGTTGTTAGTTTTTAATATTTCCGACACTTAAAAAAAGTGTATATTTAAACTATATTTTTTGATAATTCATGAGTTATAAATTTTAACATATTATTCATATATATTATTTTTTTCTTATCATTCTTTTTAAAATATTTTTGTCATTATATTCAGCTTTTCATTTTATTGAAAATAGATTCTTTTCTCATACAATATATCTTAATTATTGTTTCTCCTCCATCTACTCCTTCCAGTTTCTACCCAATTCCTATCTTTTCTAGATCCACTTTGTTTCTGTCTCTAATTAGACAAGAATGGTTTTCTAGGAGATAACAACCAAAATAACAAACTGAGAAGTAAAATGGAGCAAAGACTATCAGTGAAGTTGGGCACTGTTCCAGGAAGAAAAAATTTCCAGGAGCAGGCACAGAAGTCAAAATTCCACTGATCATCACAGTCAGGATTCCCACACAAATTTAAATTAAAAACTGTAATATGTAGCTAGGACTTGGTACAGACCCACATAGGTCCTGGGCTTGCTGTTTCAGTCTCTGTGAGCTCACAGGTTCCTTGCTTAGTTGATTCAGTTTAACTTTGCTGTTGTTGTTGTTTTTGTTGTTGTTGTTGTTGTTGCTGCTGCTGCTCTTCTTCTTCTTCTTCTTCTTCTTCTTCTTCTTCTTCTTCTTCTTCTTCTTCTTCTTCTTCTTCTTCTTCTTCTTCTTCTTCTTCTTTTCTTCTTTCCCTCTGTCATTTACAATCTTTTCTTCTGGCCTCCTCTTTCCTGAGATTTTGTGAGCCATATAGACTCTCCATGTAATGTATGGCTTTGGGTTTCTAAATATAATACCAACTGGTAAGGGAGAATTTTCTCTAATGATGAATAGATAAGTCACTAATCTTGGTAATACCAGATTATTATTAGAGTCATTTTATTAATATTTTTCCTAGGTTTCTGGGCTATTGAATCTCTTTCTTTTATAAATTTTGTCTCATGTGTACATTATGAACTTTTCATTTCCAAAAGAAGAATAAAAAGTGTTAATAGTGATCAAGATAATTACTTGAACCTGTAGTTGTGGCTGAACTAATTTGGTTAAATGCCTACCTTCTCTCTCTCTCTCTCTCTCTCTCTCTCTCTCTCTCTCTCTCTCTCTCCCTCTCTTTCTCTCCAAACCTCATCTCTTTCTTCTTTCTCTTTCTATCAAGTCTTACCCCCAGTGTTGCCCAAACACAAACAAGAGCACACCTACGAAATTTACAAAAACAACACCAACTGGAACACCAGTATTCAAATGACCAAGATGTTGAGAGATAACTCATCAAAGTAACATAAATACTTATAATTTAATATGCTATATAATTCGGATCTTAGGCTCTTAATGTGAAAAATACTTTTAGGAAATAAAATCAGCTTTGATGTTAAATAATTTTATTAGTGTTCATTGGCTTAGATTTATTGCATTGTTTGTTGTTCTCTCTAGCTCCCTATTAAAATAATTTTTTCTTTCTCTTTATTATTTCAATACACATGTATATATAAATAAACATAGAAATAGTCCATACTTATTACTTTACTTATAGCTTTAGCTATATGTATGGTGATGAGTATTTGAGATGTGGTAACCATTAGTTAGGCCATGCCTGGACAATACTGATTCTCTTTCAGCAGTCATTAATTTTTTGAAGCTCTTCATTCAGCATGTGGATCCCTGTCAATTGTTATTGTCATTGTCCAGATCATGCTTAGGAAACTATGCTATAGAAAATGTTTGGGTAAAATTCTCCTGCATATATAGAGAACACAATCTCTCTACTAATATTTGATTTGCTGGGTCTTGCAATGTTTCCATCCTGTTTGATAATGTCCCATGAGCTTTAGGGATAAAGATTGCATTGGTATTTCAACAGATTCGGGGGACTCAAAAGTCAGTTTTCCTCCCAGTGTTAGCAATCTGTGATTTGCTGTAATGGTTTCTTCTCTTTGAACTGTAAAATGAAGCTTCTTTGGTGAATAACTATACTACTCATTAGTATAAGACTAACTATTGAGAATACATTTAGAATACATACTGGTTAATAAAAGTATATGTTTATATTTCATTGAATATTTTACTATTATTTGCTACCTTTATTTGAAAATTCACTATATCTTGCCTTCTCTTTCTCCTTTCTATATATATTTTTAAGTTCAATTAATTTACCTCTTGAAGAGATTACTTTTAATCTCTTCATTCAATCTTGGGACATTATCATACATCACTAACTAATATTTATTATACTCTGCAACTTAAATTTATTAATATATTTTATTTTCACCAGCTGACACTTTACTATTTTATAAAAGAGTTTGGCCCATGGAGGTTCACTGTTTTAAGCTGTAAACAAAACTCACTTTAAAAACTCTCAATTCGCTTATTTACATATTTTGATGGCCATTTCGCCCTGTGGCAGCAGAGTTAAGTAGCTGTGACAAGACCTTATGGTGAGTAAATCCTAGAAAACTTATCATCTACTCTATAAAATTGTTGCCATATTTTCTTTTATAAAATCAGTGATGCATTTATTTTAGCAAATCACTTAATACTCCTTTTGCTTTGAGTTCCTTACAACATCATAGCTTTTCTCCGGGAATGAATGTTCTTCCTCTTTTGTTGGAACATTTCAGTTGACAATAAAGCAATACAAGATGTTGATAAAAATTTCTCTTGTCACATAATTTGAAGTTTATTCACCACTGAAAGTCTTATTGGGTATAGGTATTCACAGTTATATTTTATTTCTTCAAAAGCATGTCATCATTTCATTGCTTATACATCTGATTGATACTGCGAGAGCACAATTAATCAAAAGTCCCTTGAACATGACACAGTTTTTACCTCTCCTCAGATTTTACATACTTTTTGAATAATGGTATAACAATGTAATAGTATAACAATATCTGTTTATGAACAGACTCGCATATATAATAAAATTTCATTTTGTTACCATCTAAATTTTGCTCTTGTATAATGTGAAATATACTAAAAATTTAGCATTAAATAATGCAAATTTCTTAGTCTTTTCTAGATCAGTGTTATAGTAATGGTACATCTGGGTTTCCCTGTGATGTGGATCCCCTTTTACAGTATTTCTTAGATGTTTTTAATCCTTATTTAATGGGACACTTTATCAATGTCAACCATCATGGATCAGAGAATCAATAGAGGAAAGAATAGAAAAGCTAGAAGATAGGGCAGAATGTTCAGAAATACTGTCCTTTCTACATGATGCTCTTTTGTAGCTCACAAATTCACAAATACTATGGTTATCAGAACAAAACTTCCAAAATAATTCACCACTTAAAATTCTTGCCCATTATTCTTCATTTCCGTTTCCACATGAGGGTACCTTCCTTTGAGTTGCTAATGGAACATGCTCCCAAACCATCCCAAATCATTCAAGCTGATGATGATTTTCTTAGTAATTTACCAGAAGTCACAGTAATATCCTATTGCTAAAGGCACCATAGTCTTTGGTGGATGGACATGAAGTTTTACGGAATAGGAAAGTTCCTCCCTGTTATCTAGGCCTTATAGTACTAGAAGGTGCTGTTAAGGCTGAAGGAGGAAAAAAATCTATAACACTTACCTACATGAATACTGTGAATATGAATATGGCTGAAATGGCAAGGTATCCCAATGGGTGCAATAGTTATACAAAGATTACAGTGTTAACCAACAGTTTTCTGACTGGGTCTTAGCCTTAACTTATGTCATGAAGGAAACACATTTGTTTTGTTGTTGTTGTTGTTGTTTTGTACTGAGAATCTTGCTAAGAATATATGGCTGGAGCACGCCCAGGCTCAGCAACAATCCTGATAATGATATTTGCAAAATGAATATGGTATCCAACTTTCTTTCATATTAGTTTCTCTACATGTAGATTATAGCAATCCAAAACATCCTCATAGAAGCTTTGTCCACTGGATTGTCATTAACACAGGAACTCTCCACTGATCAAAGTACAGTTAATAAATTGCAGTGTATTTTTAAGCCACAAATGGGATATCTATATCACACTCATTTTGTTAGGCTCACAGACTAATGTAAAGAATCATTGGGAGAAACTGTAAGATCCTGAGGTTAGGAGGACTTGAGACTAAAGCATCATCTGAGCATTCTGGGACTAATGCACTCATGAAGAATGCACAGTAGCTGCAAAATTCCTGCATTAAGTCAAAGAAGAAAATATTCTTGCATGAAATAAAAAGTAATTCCTGAGCCTCCAAACTTAACTGAAGAATAGGTGGTTAGTCTCTTCTCAGTGACAGAATCAATTTGCATTCAGAGAATAGATTTTGGAATTTCAGTCATTCTCCAGTAGATGCTCCCACATCCAGAAGTATACAAACAACACAAACAAATTAAGAATAACAAAAAAAAATACAAATTACAGAATAAGCAAATGAGGGTGAGTTTGGGAGGAGTAAAGGAAAGGATTTTATGATTACAATATAGTATATGAAATTCCCAATTAATATCATATTTTATAGATTACACCAACCATTGTAAACCATTAAGCGACAAGAAGTGAAGATTCCCCTTTCATATATACAGTCAGCTAAATAGCTTGTGATGATGGTGAAATATGTTCTAGAGCCAGTAGATGAGTGTTACTTTTGTTGGTTAGCTGAAGTTTTGTTGGTTGTAAAATTTCAACATACTACCATGAAACTAGGACCAATACTTAGAAAATTAAATATCATTTTACTCTTTAAAAAAAATCTATCATGCCAAAGAGCTTTCTAGCATAAATAGAGAATAGATTGTTGCTTTGTGACAAAGTAGCATTCATCTTTGATGGGGTGCCACCTGGTGACTAGAGTGCTTTAAGATTTTTATTTATTATTATCTATTTAATATTTTATTTATTTATTTGTAATAGGATACAGCTTGTGTAATTTCCATTGATTTACTACTTAGAATTTATATTAATAATAACTCTAGTTCTTTAAGGATGAATGTGTGATTTTAATGTCATGTATTTGGTCATTGTGCAATTGTTTAAAATCTTCAACTTATATAATAATAGGAAATTCTATCAATAAGCTATAATATTGACTGGGATTTCACATATGGATAAATGCATGAGGTCGAATTCATGTTAGTATGTGTGAGATCCTGAGTTGCTAAGTAGTTTAGAATTTTATGTAGTCTCATTTTACTACATAGGAAATTTCTATTTATATATTTTGTGGATAGCACATGTTAACATCAATAATATTGTTACACAACAATAGAAGACCATGTAAAATCCAAATCTACTTTTAGAAATTTAATTGAAATTTTCCTCCTGGTTCTCTGTGATGACCATTGCATATTTATGACAATATTGCACTCTCCAGTGTGTATGAACTTGATCACTTTTCTTTTCTTTTTTTTTTTTCTTGGATAATTTTCTTTTTTAAAATATTTTTACTCTTTATTGGATAGTTTATTTACATTTTAAATGTTATCCCCTTTCCTGGTTTCTATCCCTCCTGGAAATACCCTATCATATCCTCCCTCCACCTGCTTCTATGAGAGTTTTCCCCCACCCAACCACCCACTTCTACCTCCCCACACTCAATTCCCCTACACTGGGCCTTCCTAGGACCAAGGACCTCTCCTCCCATTGATGCATGACAAGATCATTCTCTGCTACATGTGCAGCTGGAGCCATGTGTACTCCTTTGTTGATGGCTTAGTCCCTGGGAGTTCTGGGGTGGGGGTCTGTTTGGTGGATATTGTTGTTCTTCCTATGGGATTGCAACCCTCTTCAACTCCTTCAGTCCTTTCTCTAACTCCTCTGTTGGAGACCCCACACTCAGTTCAATGGTTGGCTGCTAACATTTGCCTCTATATTCCAAAGGCTCTGGTAGGGCCTCTCAGGAGACAGCCATATCTGGCTCCTTTAAGCCTGCACTTCTTGAGATCTAAAATAGTGTCTGGGTTTGTTGTCTGTATATGGGATAGCTACCCAGGTATGACAGTTTCTGGGTGGCCTTTTCTTCAGTCTCTTCTCAGCACTTTATCTCCATATTTGCTCTTGTTTTGTTCTTCTTCCAAGAAGGACCAAAACACCCACACTTTGATTTTCCTTCTTATTGAGCTTCATATTGTCTGTGAATTATATCCTGGTTTTATGGAGCTTTTGGGCTAATATCCACTTATCAGTGAGTGCATACCATGTTTGTTCTTTTGTGATTGAGTTACCTCACTCAGGATGATATTTTCTAGTTCTATCCATTTGCCTAAGAATTTCATGAATTCATCTTTTTTTGTTTTGTTTTTTGTTTTTGTTTGTTTTTGAATTCATCAATTTTGTGATTTTTTTATTAGATGTTTTCTTTATTTACATTTCAAATGTTATCCCCTTTCCTAGTTTTCTGTCCAAAAATCCCCTATCCCTCCCCCCTCCCCGTGTTCCCCAACCCACTCACTCTCATTCCCAGTTCTGGCATTCCCCTATATTGGGGCATAGAACCATCACAGAACATAGGGCCTCTCCTCCCATTGATGATCGATTAGGCCATCTTCTGCTACATATGCAGCTAGAGCCATGAGTCCCACCATGTG
This sequence comes from Mus pahari, assembly GCF_900095145.1. Taxonomy (NCBI): domain Eukaryota; kingdom Metazoa; phylum Chordata; class Mammalia; order Rodentia; family Muridae; genus Mus; species Mus pahari. Next base: position 61,472,257 of record NC_034601.1, on the reverse strand, counting down.
TTTTCTTTGATTGATGGTATCTTTCCAAGGAGCTCTGGGGGTACTGGTTAGTTCGTATTGATGTTCTTCCTATGGGGCTGCAAATCCCTTCAGCTCCTTGGGTACATTCTCTTGCTCCTTGTGGATCTTGTGCTCCATCCAATGAGTGATTGTGAGCATCCACTTCTATATTTGCCAGGTAGTGGCAGAGGCCCTCTGTAGACAGCTATATCAGGCTCCTGTCAGCAGGCCCTTGTAGGCATCTTCCATAGTGTCTGGGTTTGGTGGTTGTTTATGGGATGGATCCCCAAGTGAGGCAGTCTCTAGATGGTTGTTCCTTCAGTCTCTGCTCCGAACTTTGCCTCTGTAACTCCTTTCATGGGTATTTTGTTCCCCCTTCTAAGAAGGATTCTGAGCTTCTAGACTAATATCCACTTACCAAGGAGTGCATATCATGTATGTTCTTTTGTGATTGTGTTACCTCACTCTGATGATATCCTCCAGATCCATTCATTTGTCTAAGAATTTCATAAATTCATCATTTTTAATTGCTGAGTATTTCTCCATAGTGTAAATGTCCCATATTTTCTGTATCCTCTCCTCTGTTGAAGGACATCTGGCTTTTTTCCAGCTCCTGGCTGCTAAGAACATAGTGGAGCATGTGTCCTTATTACATGCTAGAGCATCTTCTGGTATATGCCCAGGAGTGGTATAGGTGGGTCCTCAGCTAGTACTATGTCCAATTTTCTGAGGAACTGCCAAAGTGATTTCCACAATAAAAGAACTTGATCCCTTTTCTTACTGGAAAAGATGAACAATGAAGACTTGAGATCTTCTAGTGTCATCAAAAATTTGAAGTGTAATGCCAGAGACATTGGCATAGTTATGCATTAAAACATGTCATTAAATTGTTCGGTCTCAGAATAGGAACAAAACGTTTGCTTGAACTCTATTTTGAAATGTTGAAAATCTAGTAATCTTGCAATATGAAGGCATTACAGAGCAGTTATGGCAAAATGAGTCACTAAAAGCTAAAAATCAAAACAAACTAAAATGGGGTGAATGATCCATTAAATGATAATATCCTAATTATTCCATAGGAAAATAAGATCATGTCTCATTAAGATTTTCTGTGCTACTAGGTTTTCTAGAAAACAAAACCTCAGCTATATGCTCATATTGAAAACAGCAAACTACAAATATCTCTTATGATAGTAGAAAGCCAGAAAAAGAAATAAAATTAAAATCTATTAGTATAAAAATAAATGTCTTATACAATTCTGTGACATAACAAGAAAGAGAAGTCTAACTTATGACTTTGGAGCGAGGGACAGATTTTGATCAGTCAGTCCTAATTGGGGTGAGTTGGGTGCCAATTATTTTGTAAGACAAACATGAATGTGCAACACAAATGAAGTCTAGGGTGAGCTATTATAACTTTATTATCATTATTCCTTGAATGAGTCAGTTACTAAAGTTTATTTCCCTGTCCTTATTACTACAAAGTACTTGAGTTCTGAATTTGAAGAGAAATTTCACTGGAGAATGTGGGTATGTTCACCCTGATCTCCTATGTTCCGAGAGATTTTGAAGGTGCAGCTTTGCTTCAAGGAATCTTTCACTGGGAAGAGGTGCTGAGAGTTAAAAATCTGTGCAATATCCAGTCTGTTCTTTGTTATTTACATTTGTGGGTGAGGATTTGATCACTCAGACCGATGTTCCTTTCACCACTTCTGGTGATTGTTATTATGCCTCTCGGCTAGGTTAGAAATTTATTCTTATTGAAAATAGACCTTTTCATAGAGTGTATTTTGATTATAGTTTCTCTCCTCTCAACTCCACCCAGGTCCTCCTTACTTCCCCACCCACCCAATACATAACCTTTCTCTCTCTCATTAGAATACAAACAGACTTGTAAAATTAAAATAATATATAAAATAAAAACAAACAAACAAGAGTAGAACAAAACAAATAGTAAAAAAAAAATGGTAGTAAAGAAAAAGCACAAGAAACATCTACAGATGGTGAGAGTCTTGCATATCTAGGAAAGCACGCCAGTTAAACTTTTCTTCCTGTCAGTCATTGTATATTATTACAACAAGAGAAACGAGCTAATATAAAAATTGGTATCAGAAAGTGAATGAGATTATCAAATGTAGATGTGGGTTTAAATAATGCAAAATTGTACCATATTGAGAAAATATACAAAATCTAAATGAAAACAATATCCACTTTGTCCTGTAATCTTCATTTTCCATTTTATGACCATTAATTAAACATAGATAAACAGTTTGACAAAGGGGGTTAGGGTAAAATAATTTAAAATTTCTGCTTTTGCAATAATTTCCACCTCTCTGTTAATATTATAATTCTCATGATGGTATATTTTCCTAAATAGTATTTGTTTACATGGTATCTACTGTTTTATTTTGAAATGTATACATATATACACATTCCTTTGTGCACTCAGCAAAAATTACTGAAATGGGAGGCCATATGCACTTCAGAATTGCAGAAAGGTTTACAAAGGCTATTTAGGAGAAAGAAAATATAAAGGAAAAAACAACTAGATTACAATGTAAAAATCAAACTACAAAATAACAGTTAAAAATAAAGCAACATTCAAGACTTTGAGATAAAAGTGACAATGAATTCAACAATGGGTGTTCAGAAATTAAAATGTTTATGTATATATGTGTGTGTTTGTATGTATAATATTAAACATAAATAATATTTAGTAATTCCTATTCTTATAAAACTTATAGTGGGATTCATCTGCAGTGATTTACATGTTTACAGACTTCACTGAACTTAGTGTGATAAAGATATTCATATCATATTATTTTCTTTTTTAGTTTTTATTTATTTACTTACCTATTTATTTATTTTACCCTCCATATTTTATTCTCCTCCAGATCCACCCTCTGACTGTTCCACATCCCATACCTCCTCCCTACACCCCTGTCTCCACAATGATGTCCCCACCTCCCAGCCTCCACCCCACCAGACCTCTAAACACCCTAGGGCCTCCAGTCTCTTGAGGGTTTGGTGCATCATCACTGACTAAACCAAGACCTGGCAGTTCTCTGCTGTTCTGGGACCACATATCAGCTGTTTACGCTGTCTGGTTGGTGATCCAGTGTCTTAAGAGATCTCAGGGGTCCAGGTTAATTGAGGCTGCTGGTCCTCCTACAAGGTTGCCCTCTGCCTCAGCTTCTTCCAGCTTTTCCCTAATTCAACCACAGGGGTCAGCAACATCTATCCATTGTTAGGGTGCAAATATCTGCATCTGAATTCTTTCAGCTGCTTGTTCAGTCTTTTGGAAGGGGTGTGTGTGTGTGTGTGTGTGTGTGTGTGTGTGTGTGTGTGTTTGTATCAGAAGATTAACTCCTTTGGTTATTGTGGACCCAGTAAAGAAATTACACTGAGCCTGAAGCTAGATGTCATTCTAAATTTTTACAAAATTCTTTTCCTTCTGTACATTGTAGGTGTTCAATAAAATCTGTGGTAAATCAGTTAAATTGCAAACACTGTCATAGAGACACTGAAATAAAATTAGACTGCAAAATGCCTGTTCTGAGAGAAATTGAAGAAATATATCTTCATGCTCTTTTGTTCTCAAACATAAAGATATAATCTTCCAGTCTCTGGTGGTGGATATTATTTGTAGTGCTGGATGAAATATTTGTTTAGTATGGTAATGTAATGTGATAAAGAGAAGCCAGAAAGAGAAACAGTATACTTGTGTTTCAGATGAAAATGAAGCCGTAGAGAAGTACTTCAAAATGTGAGGAAACTGAATCGCCAAATAAATAAACTCTATTGGATTCTCAGGGAGATGTCATTTATGAAATATAAATGACAGAATTTTCACAATTTCTCTCTTTTGTATTTTTGCTTATTTGATTGTTTGTTAGAATATATGAAAATGAAGGGTGTGCCTGTATTTTGCAAAGTCAAATGAAAATAAATCATAAGATGTTAACACTGAAGGAACTAAAGTAGCTTAAATATTTAGGACATTTCAAATTCTCATTCTTCAGCTACCATAATTTTTGATAAAACTGATTCAGCCCACTAATAATTTTTCAGTTCTATGTGTAGTTACATCATCAGCAATATCTGTGTGACTAATGCAATCTAATGAGTAAAGGCAACTTCAAACTTCTTCATAGTTTGAAGAAAGATGATTAAGATAAGACAAGTGTACATGGGTAAGAGAATTTCTGCAACAGAATTTAAAAGTCTAGTTACTAGAGTTTGCCTTTAGTGGATGCTATTCAGCTAGACCTGCCCTCTCTAGAGAGCATATTCATTTTTTTCTTGGTTTTCATACCTGCGTAGATAAACCTTCACAACTCCCCTGTTGTGTCTGTGCTCAGTGTGAATTATTCACACTTGAGAACCCACAGTGGTACATTTGAAATTAAATAAATTTAAAATAATATTTTTCATTTGAATAACGAATAAATCCTCCAATATAGACATCACATATTATTCTTAAAAATATTTTATGAATGCAACAGGAATAACCCAAGAATTCAGTGCTATGTGTGTAGTTGTGTGTATCTATGTGTGTGTGTGTGTGTGTGTGTGTGTGTGTGGTGTAGTCTCTTTCCTGAAATAAGTATACACTTTCTTAGAAGCTGTCTTTACCAATATACATTGCACTACATAAAAGGATATGTATAAATGGACAACTACCTAAAAATTTGAGAACTTTACTAGGGGAGAGGTCAAATGTGCCCTGCATATATGTTCCTTAGGGGAACTATATGATAGGGTGAAGAGTCCTTCGTATGTTTCCAAAAGTCTACTCTTTACCTTTATGTGGTAAGCTTCTACACACGTAGAAGCCTTTTTAACCACCTTCTCAGTGTTAATGACATTCCAAGTTTTAAAACCAACAGTTGTTTTCATGGCAATATCATTATACAAAGATGTCTGGATGGCATGTATGTATGTAGGTATCATACGAATAAGATCAATGTCTTCTACATTTCTGTATGAAAAATATGCTACCATATATGTGTGACATATTTTCTTAATAATAAGATATACATTTACAAAATTATTTTTGTCTAAAAGATCAATTGACCCCAATGGAGGAGTTAGAGAAAGGACATAAGAGCTGAAGGGGTTTGCAACCTCATAGGAAGAACAAAAATACGAACCACCCAGAACCCCCAGAGCTCCCAGGGACTAAGTCACCAACCAAGGAGTACACATAGAGCAACCCATGGCTCCAACAGTATATGTAGCAGAGGATGGCCTTGTCAGGCATCAGTGGGAGGAGAGGCCCTTGGTCCTGTGAAGGCTTGATGCTTCAGTGTAGGGGAATTCAAGGACAGGGAGACAGGAATGGGTGGGTGGGTGGGGGAACACCCTCATAGAAGCAGTGGGGGGAGGAGATAGGGAATTCTGGGAGGGAAACTGAGAAAGGAGAAAACATTTGAAATGTAAATAAATAAAATAATAAAAGGAATCTCATATAGTTTGATGTTTATTTTCTTTTAAATTAAACTTTTCTACTACAAAAAGGAGGATCTATTGATGATTTTCTTATTTCTGTCTCTTCTTTTCCCCTTCCCTGCCCTCTCTACCCTTCCATATCATGCATTCCTTTCTTCCTTTATTTTCCTTTTAAGACAGGTTCTCATTCTGTTAACTGGCTCTGTTTGGAACATTTTTATGGATCAAGGTGGCCTCAATTACATAACAGTGGACCTGTCTTGCACTAGTACTGAATAAGAATAAGCTAGTATGCAGTCTAGTCTGATACACAACTTTACACGTGTGTGTGTGTGTGTGTGTGTGTGTGTGTGTGTGTGTGTGTGTGTGTGTGTGTGTGTGTGTGTGTGTGTGTGTGTGTGTGTGTTATCTAAGCAGAGGAAACCTCAATCTCAATTGAGAAGATGCCTACATAGGTTCTGGCAATAAGGAATTTTCTTAATTAGTGATGGATGGAGAAGGACCTAACCCATAGAGAGTGGACCATCCTTCTGTTCTATACAAAAGGAAGCTGAGCAAGCTAAGGAAACAGGTGAGTGAGCATGGCCTCTCCATACTCTCTGCAAGAGCTGTTGCTTCCAGGTTCCTGCCCTGGCAGGATTTCTGTCCCGATGTTTTTCTATGATGAACAGCAATATGTAAGTGCAAGCTAAATAAGGTTTTCCTCCCCAACTTGCTTTTTGGTCATGGTGTTTCATTGCAACAATAGAAACCCTAACTAAGACAGCCAGTAAACCTAGCCTGAATTTGCAATTCTATGTCAAGGAAATGAGAAAGCCATGATTTGTGCTCTATTTTTATTTTCTATTTTTCTCTCTAAACGGAATCATTTCCAAAATGAATCACTTATTTCTAATCTATTCTCACAATTAGTTGTCAGTTTTTACTTTTCTTTGATTTTTATGTGTACTAGCTAGTTATAAAATTCTTTCCTACTCAAACTGAACTCTTTTCAGAAGTTTTTCTTCCTTAAATACCATGAGATGAAGTTTTCATGAAAGAGGAATGATAAAATGAAAAGTGAATGAATCTGAAATATTTATAAAATAAAATCTCTATAACCAAATATCCTATTATTTCTGAATGACTCTCATCAATTTTACATTAGAGGAGAAAAATAAAATGGAGAAAAGATACCAATATATGTAATAGTACCTCATATTGCATCAATAACATGCAATTATATATTAAACTGAACAAAATTGATTTCATATATAAATATAATTTCTACATTTCATTTAATATAATTTTTTAAAATTGGAATATTAATGAAATTAACGGATAGCACAATATTTGATCTAAATATTACTAATACTTGACATGGTCCAAAGCAGTTATTTAAAAGACTACATTCATTGATTATTATAAAATAATTTAATGGATTTTCCATATCATCTCTTCATAAGAGGATTACAAAAGAAATGACAGATCTGTACCAGCAATTTTGGTTCAATATTTTACAAGTATATTAATGTCAACCTTGAAAATTTTTGTTAACATAATTATTTTTAAAATTCCTGAAATACAACTATTACAACAATAGTTATATTTTAGAAATTCATCTTATCAAAATATCATGTATTCTAAAATTATGTTAAAGTCCGTGGGTAAAAACCAACTGAAAAAGAATATAATCAATAATTGGCAATACATTATAATACCTCCATATTATAATGTATAATGTAAATGTATATACTACATATACTACATATCGAGTCAAAATAATTATGACCTTGAATGAAAGACAAAGCTGTGAACAAAACAGAATTAAAGGCAGTGAAGATCCAAACTAGTTGATTGTTCTGTAAAGGAGACATGTTCAAGACAACATAAAACATATTTCAATTCTGCCTGCCTTTCCCTCAGTCATAAATTAGAAACTTTAATTTCTCATTTTTTAAGGTCATGTTCATAATGTTTCTCTAAGTAGTACAAAGGTGAATTGATTAATGAACATGTTACAGTTTTCAACTAGTTATCAATAACTCAAATATAAAATAAACAAGACTTAAAATGGACAGGGATATTGCTCCTACCAAGGACCCTTCACTCTTAAGCCTTACCTTCTTAGATTCTATGGAGTTGAACTAAAACCAACTCATGTGTAAATCTATTACTAGGGAAATATCCTAAAACATGCAAGAGTACATATATAGGAGTTTAAATAGAGCTACCTTATAATGGAAGATATTACTCTCACAAAAAATATAACTTAGCAGATAATAAGGCAAGTGCTAGCAAAGGGTAGACTCTTCGGAAATTAACGGTCAATGTGGTCTCCTAATCAACATTTCTATTCTTATATGATTATGAAGTGGCACTATTAGGTGTGGGCCTTATTGAAATAGGTGGTACCTTGTTGGAGGAAGTGTGTCACTGTGTAGGGAGGCTTTGAGTTCTCATTCTCAAACTCTGCCTGGTAAGGAAGAGACTCTCCTACGCTTGTATCGAGATGTAGAAATATCAGTTTTTCCAGTATTATTTCTGCCTGGTTTCTGCCATGATTTCTGCTATGCTGATAATGGGCTGAACCTCTAAAACTGTAAGCTAGACCCAAATAAATGCTCTCCTTTATGAGAGTTGCCTTGGTCTGGATGCATTTTGACAGCAATGGAAACCTTAACTAAGAGAGACTGCAAGATATTAGTGGCCATTACAATCTAGAACTGGATTGTAATATTCTATTGCTGAAGTTAGCATATATTTGAATTCTCTCTCTCTCTCTCTCTCTCTCTCTCTCTCTCTC
>NC_034601.1:61460956-61463991 GCF_900095145.1 Mus pahari | reverse complement strand
AGAGAGAGAGAGAGAGAGAGAGAGAGAGAGAGAGAGAGAGAGAGAGAGAGAGAGAAATAACGTGGTATCCACTTAGAAGCTTCTTCTCATCATTTCTGAAGTTGTTATTTAGGCTACTAAGGGAAAAAAGAAACTGCCTGTTATACTTTTCAGTGAATCCCTGCATCTATTCCACCACTGGGCAGATCTTTCCTCCACCAAGAACACATCTACCCCAACAAGGCCATGTACAACTTCCTATGAGCCTATTGTGGCTATTTTCATTCAAACCACCAGGACATGTATTTAAAAACTAGTTGGCACCGGAGATGCACATGATGAGAAATGCCCACCAAGACAGAGCATGCAATAGCATGTAGAGTACTAAAGAGCTGGGCGTGGTGGCGCACGCCTTTAATCCCAGCACTCAGGAGGCAGAGCCAGGCTGATTTCCGAGTTCGAGGCCAGCCTGGTCTACAGAGTGAGTTCCAGAACAGCCAGGGCTATACAGAGAAACCCTGTCTCAACCCCCCCACCAAAATAAATAAAATAAAATAAATAAATAAAATAAAATTCATCAAGAAGAGTCACCTGTAAAATAAATAAATTTCTATAATGTAAACTCTTAGATTTTGGTACAATAAATCAACAAACTAACACACATAATAATAATTTGATCCTGGATCTGCACTGCATTCTCCAGGCCACAGATTTGTCTTCTTCCCTTAAGGCGCTGCTGCCACTGGGGGCAACCATGTTAGATACCCATGCCTGAATATCTTGTCTGTTGGGTCCCCTGGCGATGAATTCTATCTACTGCCCTCTGTACTCCATCTTCTGGTCCACATCTCTTCATTCAGTCCCAGATCTGCACTCAATTCCCTGGGACACAACTCTACCTGCATCCCTGGAGACCTTCTGCCACATGGGACATCCAGCTCTGCCTGCCTCCCTGGAAGTCTGTTGCAACCCAAGATAAGCAGAAGTCTGCTGACATCAGGTACTACCAGCTCTACCTGCAGCCTCAGAGTTCTTCTACCATTAGGGACTACCAGACCATCAAAAACCAGAACAAACAGATGGGTAAAGGCCAGCATATGAACAAAAGCAACAAAAGCTAGGACAAAATGGGACCAAGGAGAGCCCAGCTATCCTACTACAACATGACTTGGTAATTGAACACACCTGAAGACAAAAATAAATGACCTTAAGTTTAGTCTTATGAAGAACATAGAGACATTTAAACAAAAAAATAAATTAATGCCTTATAAAATCAGAAAAATACAGTCAAACAGATGAAGAAAAGTAACAAAACTGTTCAAGACCTGAAAATTAAAAGAGAAGCAATTAAAAAAATATATACACAAGTGGAGACAATTCTGGAGATGTAAAACCTAGGAAAGAGAACAGTAATTACAGACACGAATCACCAATCCAATCATGAGAGATGGAAGAGGAAATCTCAGGCATAGAATATACAAGAGAAAAAAAATGATACATCAGTCAAAGAAAATGCTAAATCTAAAAACTTCACAAAACACACACACACACACACACACACACACACACAAGAAAAAAAGAAAGAAAGAAAGAAAGAAAGAAAGAAAGAAAGAAAGAAAGAAGGAAGGAAGGAAGGAAGGAAGGAAGGAAGGAAGGAAGGAAGGAGAGAAAAGAAAAAAAACAGGAAATCAGAGGCACTATGAAGAGAAGGAGAAGAATCTTTTATTTATTTATTTTTTTATTTTTTGGTTTTTCCAGACAGGGTTGCTCTGTGCAGCTCTGGCTGTCCTAGAACTTACTCTTTAGACCAGGCTGGCCTTGAACTCAGAAATCTGCCTGCCTCTGCCTCCCAAGTGCTGGGATTAAAGGTGTGCGCCACCACTGCCCGGTGGAGGAGAAAATTCTTAACTCAAAGATCTGGAAAATATCTTCACCAAAATCATTGAAGAAAAATTCCCTAACCTAGAGGAAGAGATATCTATAAATGTACAATAAGCTTACTGAACAGCAAATAGAATGGACCATAAAATAAATCTCTGCCACATAAAAATTAAAACACAAAATGTACAGGACAAAAAAGAATAAGGAAAAAGTGCAAGTAACATGTTAAGGTAGAATTATCAGAATTACACTTGAATTCTCATCAGAGACTGCAAAATCCTGAAGAGTCTAGACAGATATCTTGCAGACCCTAAGACACCACAGATGTTAGCCCAGACTACTATAACCAGCAAAACCTTTTATCACCACAGATGGAACATATATGCCAATTCTGAACAGTCCTAATTCAAGGGCACCCATATTTGTAAAAGAAACATTACTAAACCATAAATCACACATTAATAATATTAGACTTTAACACCCCACTCTCATAAATGGATAAGTCATTGAAACAGAAGCTAAACAGAGAAATAATGAAACTAACAGAGGTTGTGAATAAAATGTATACAAGTATATAGCGATATTAAAATCTCACTAAAACACACACACAGAAAAGTACCTCCTTTTCAGCACCATTCAGAACCTTCTCCAAAATTGACCATATTCTTGGAAACAAAGCAAGATTCAACAATTACAAGAAGACTGAAAAACAAACAAACAAACAAAACTCCTTGCATCTTATCAGGTCACCGTGGATTAAACTTGTACTTCATCAACAATAAAAACAACAGAAAGCCTAAGAACACATGAAAACTGAACAGCTCAATTCTCAATGACCACTGAATCAAAGAGGAAATGAAATAATTCAAATAATTCATGAGTTCAATGAAAATGAAGGCTCAACATACCCAAACATACGGAACAACATAAAATGAAAGCTAAGACTAAAGTTTCTACCACCAAGTGCTTTCATGAAGATATTGGAGAGATCTCATGCTAGCAATTTAATACCTGAAAGTACTAGCAACAGTATACATGAAAGTTCTTGAACAAAATAAGGAAATATACCCAAGAGGAATAGAAAGTAGTAAATTATCAAACACAATGCTGGAATCAATGAATTAGAAACAAAAAGAACAATATAAATAATCAACAAACCAAGGGCTGTTCTTCAA
>NC_034601.1:61450321-61460427 GCF_900095145.1 Mus pahari | reverse complement strand
AGAAAGAAAGAAAGAAAGAAAGAAAGAAAGAAAGAAAGAAAGAAAGAAAGAAAGAAAGAAAGAAAGAAAGAAAGAAAGAAAGAAAGCCAACCTTGGCCAGAGGGTTTTAGTGCAGAATTTCAAAGAAGAGCTAATATGATAGTAATCAAACTATACCACAAAATACAACAGAAGGAAGCTTGCCAAACTCATTCCATGAGGCCATAGTCAATCTGGTAATTAAACCACAAAAAGACCCATGGCTCCAGCCACATATGTAGCAGAGGATAACATAGTAAATCATCGGTGGGAGGAGAGGCCCTTGGTCCTGTGAAGGTTCTATGTCCCAGGGTAGGGGAATGCCAGGGCCAGGAAGCAGGAGTGTGTGGGTTGGTTGGCAGGGGGAGGGGGGAGGGAGAGGGAGTTTTCAGATGGAAAACCAGGAAAGGGATTAACATTTGAAATGTAAATAAAGAAAATATATAAAATAAAGCACAAAACTAATTGATATTAAAATAAAAAAAACACAAAGACTACAAAGAAATAGAATTTTAGACCAATCTCTCTTATGAATACTTGATGCAAAAGTCAAAAAAAAAAACCCTCTGAAAATATGCACAAACTGAATCCAAGGACACATGGAAACATCATCCAACATGATCATGTAGGCTTTAACTCAGAGATGCAGGTGTGGTTCAGTGTATCCATCAACATAATCCGCCATATAAACAAAGTGAACATTTTATCTTAAAGTTTTTGGAGAGATTAGGGATACAAGGCACATATATGAACACAATAAAGGCAATATACAGCTAATCAATTTTCAATGTCAAATTAAATGGGGAAAAAACTTAAAGCAATTCCACTAAAATCAGGGATAAGGCCAAGGCCAGGCTATGCAGTCTCTCCATAGCTCTGTATTATAGTGATTCACGTTCTAGCTAGAGCACAAAGACTCAGTCTGATGGTTGGCTGTATCAGTAAAGCTCTGGCATAGCTTCTCAGGAGACATACATATCAGGATCCTGTCAGCAAGCACTCCTTGGATCCCCAGGTGGGGCAGCCTCTGGATAGCCTTTTCTTCAGTCTGTGCTCCACTCCTTGTCCCTGTATTTCCTTTAGACAGAAGCAATTCTGGGTTAAATTTTTGAAAAGGGTGAGTGGCCCCATCCCTCAACCAGGTGACATGCCTAACCTCTGGATATGATCTCTACAGGTTCTCTCTCCCCTTTGTTGGGTATTTCAGCCAATGTCATTCCTTTTGGATCCCAGGAGCCTCTTCTTTTCCTGGTGTCTGGGAAAATATAGCTGGGTCTTGAGTTAAAACTATTGAAATTTTTCTGAGAAGCAGTTAGATTGATTTCCAGAGGGGATGGACAAGTTTTCACTCCCACAAACAAGGAAGGAGTAGTTCCCTTGCTCCACATCCTCAACAGCATGTGCTGTCCCTTGAATTTTTGATCTTAGCAAACCTGATGGGTGTAAGGTGGAATTGCAGAGCAGTGTTGATTTGCATTTCCCTGATGACTACAAATGTTGAACATTTCATTAAGTGATTTCAGTCATTAGAATATCTTCCACTGAGAATTCTCTGTTTATCATTGTACCTTATTTTTTAATTGGATTATTTGGTTTATTGGTATCTAACTTCTTGTGATTTTTGAATATTTTGGATATTAGCTCCCCCCCCCTTTTTTTTTTTTTTGGATGTAGGTTTGGTGAGGATCTTTTTTTCTAATCTAAAGAGTACTATTTTGACTTATTGGCAGGGTCCTTTGTCTTACAGAAACTTTTCAGTTTCATTAGGTCTCATTTATCAATTGCTGTTCTTAGAACCTGAGCCATTGGTGTTCTGTTAAGGAATTTTTCTCTCATGCCAATATATATAACATTATTCTCCACTCTTCTATTAGATTTAGTGGGAACAGTTTTTATATTGAGGTCATTGATTCACTTGGCTACTTGAGAACCATCCCATGTGCAAGAACCAATACCTGACACAATTAATGATACTCTGTTTTGCTTACAGACTCCTAGGAGCCTAGCATAACAATCTTCTGAGAGGCTCTACCCAGCAGCTGGCTGAAAGAGAAGCCCAGACCCACAGCCAAACATTGGATGGAATTCTGGGAGTCTTATGGAGGAGTAGGGGGAAGAATTACAGGGATCAGGTCTTCATAGGAAGACCAACAGAGTCACCTAGTCTAGACCATTTGGTATTTCAGCTAATGTCAGTTTGTGGAAGACTTAACTACAAACCAAAGAGCATACATGGGATGGACTTAACCCTCCCTCTCCTGCATATATGTAACATATGTGCAGCTCCATCTTTATTCCAATTTCCCAACAACTGGAGCAAATGTCATCCCTAAGTCTGTAGCCTGCCTGTGGATTATGCTCCCTGAATTGAGCTGTCTAGTGTGGTCTCAGTGAAAGAGGATGCACCTAGTCCTGCAGTGCCTTGATGTGTCAGAATGAGGTGATACTTGAGAGTGGACTCCTTCTCAGAGGAGAAGGGGAGGGAGGATGTGGGAAGCAGCTTTGTGAGGGAGTACCTGGAGGAGAGGGGGCCTGCAATTGTGATATAAAGTGAATAAATAAACCAATTAATGAAAAGGGGGGACCGGAGCTTCAGGAAGTAATTCAGTGTAGAAGTTGTTCAGAGTAGAAGTCAAATATGTGCCCTGAGTCACATACCTGGTCAAGTCATTTCACATCTCTTGACCCTGTTTTGGAAATAGAGTTGTTGATTAAAAAAAATAGTAATGAATTAATTCATGAGTCCAACTAGTGAGTTATTGGTAACTGTAAAACATGTTGTACATTCCACTATTGCATATTGCTGTTATTGCTACTTTGCAAAATAATTTGTTGAAAATATTCACAATACAACATTAAATTTGTTTTCCCTTGATAAAATACTCAATGTGTTCTTTAGAATTTTTGAAGACACCTGAAATCATTAATGATAAAAAGTATGCAATAAGTCTAGAATCAATTTACACTTATGTATAAATAATAGACACTATTCTCTTGTAGCTACACACCCTATTTTGAATTCATATTTGGGTATCAATCTATAATTAGCAATAATGCATATATACACTATGCCTGATATAATTAAAATCATAGTTAAATAATAAATATAATAATTTGATTTCATTTTTATTTCATTATTTCAATTTATAATGTACAATATAGACTATAAAGGCTTTTAACTATGTGATTTCTTTATCTTGTGTCTAATAATATTCAAATATTCCAGGAATTTTTCAATTGAATATCCCAGAGGCAGCTCAGTTCATTAATTGCAGATCTGAATATGTAACCTATCTACCTAGCATGAGGATAAAACACCTTTATTCTACAACTTTCATGAGTTTAGTTAATTTCATATTTATTCTCAGAAGACCCAAATACAATGGTAAATGTAATACAATTATTTTTCCTGATTTTAAATATTCAGCTCATTATCAAGTCTTACCAGTTAATGTTTCTCAAATGTCATTTAAATGAAGCACATTTTTCTCCCGTTCCCAGTCTTTCTGCTTTAAGATTTAACATTCCTTCCTAAGACTAGTTTAATGATATAATTTTAGTACTGAAACCATTATCATGGAATTACTTCTTTCTGAATTAATTCTAAATATTTATAATTTTAAATCATATTTGTTTCTCATATTTAAGATACTGTATTTTTCATTTGTAAAAATTTTTACTATCTGATAAAATTATGTACCAATTGATATATGTCATTTATTCTTGTGGTGGCTATGTATTTGATTGAAATGGACTAATGTTTAATGTTGTAATAACTTATAAAAACTCTTTGTATCTGGGTCAGTATCAGTAGCTTATGCTGAAGTGAATTTTTGTATCTCAAGTGTTTGATGTCTTTAAACCCCCAGTTCATTTTAAATAAACTATTATAAATGAATTGTTTTTTTTTTTCTCTTATTCACATTCTGTCTTAATAAGGGTTTTTATTGCTGTGAGAAAATCACCATGAACCAAAGGCAATATAGGATGGAAAGAGTTTATACAGCTCACACTTCCACACCAAAGAAACTCATGACGGGAACTCAAACGACGCAGGATTCAGGATGCAGGAGCTGATATAGAGAACATGGAGAGGGACTGCTTACTGACTAGATTCCTATAGCTTTGTTTCTTATAAAACTTAGAATACAAACCAGAGATAGCACCACATACCATGAATTTGGACCTCCTCCACTGATCATTAAAGGAGAAGAATACTTTAGAGTTGCATGTCATAGAGGTATTTTCTCAATTTTGATAAAGAACTCTGTCAAGTTGACATACAAAACCATCCAGTACACAAACTTCCATCCCTTTCTGTACTCTGATGAAGGCGCTCTATGGTAGCTTTTACAAAATCAAATGCAATGCTCTGCATTGTTTACTTCTGCCAAATCACATAAAGTGCTCTTAGCTTTTATTTACCTCTATTTACTCTGAGACTAATCACTTAACACCAAAAATGACGTAGATATTGTGACATATATTTGGGGATTGTACAAGGTTTTTTTGTTTTGTTTTGTTTTTGGTTCGTTTTGGTTTGGTTTTATTCATTTTTATTGTTAATTTGTATATATTTGTATATCTGTGATGATTTGAATATGCTTGTCTAGAGAGTGGCACTATTAAGAGGTATGGCATTATTGGAGAATGTGTATGACTGTGGGGGTGGGCTTTGATATCTGCCCAGTCTTGAAGAGTCAGTCTTTTCCTTATTGCCTTTGGATCAAGACCTAGGATTCTTTGCTCCTTCTGTAGCACCATGTCTGCCTGGATGCTGCTATGGTCCCTGCCACAGTGATAATGAACTGCTGAAATTTTAAGCCAACCCCAATTAAAAGTTGTCTCTTATAAGAGTTGTCTCTTTCATGGTGTTTTTTTTATAGCAAGAAAACCCTAAATGAGTAACTGTTCTATGCTATATATTTATTCAGAAATAATAATACAACATTTTAATAAACATTTCTAAACACAAAAAATCCAAATATTTACTACATCTCTACAACTTATTCTCAGAGATATTTATATATTCCATATTTCTTATTCAGTCATAAAAACAAACTTTCCTGACTTAATATACTTTTAAACAATTTGCTCTTAATATTCCTGAAAAGAAGTGTAAAATAATAAATAATGTTCCATTTCTTCATAAATCTTAATTTTGACTTTTTAAACATTTTACAATATTTGAATTCATTTATGTATTCATATTTATTTATCTTTAAATTTTGACTACAGTTAATTTTTTAAAATTATTTCTCTGAGCTTTTCATATATTCCTATAAGTTACCTCTTCCTAGTATTAGATTTTTAATATCTGTTATTTGTAGGATGATATATCAATTTAACTTATATATTGATTTCTTTCTGTCATAATTATAAGCATCTTTTTCCTGCTTCACTAACTTGAAATTACTCAAATTACTCTTTTTTTGCATATATGTATCATGTCAAATTGAAATTCCTTTGTTATATTTCACATGGTTCTCTAAATGTACATTTTTGTTAAGTGGGGTGCATTGAGGTGGTTCTTGGAAGATTCAGAACTTGAAAGGAAATAATCCACTACATACAATGTATGGTTTATGTACATTTTTGTTAATTTATATATTAACATCTGACATAAAGGATCAGTTTCACCTGTTACTGTGTCAAGATTTATTCTTTTACAAAGGACCAGTCTGCAGAATACGTAAAGCACAAAATTCTCAACAACAAATCAAATAATAAACTAGGCAACTTACCTGAGATTTCTCAAAAAAGAAATTTCGAAAATTCAACAAATATATTAAAAACAGTATTAATATGCATAAGGAAAGTAGAAATGACAGCCATTTGCAATACCATCTCATATCATTTAGGAAGCTTGTTATTACAAGATCTACGTAAAATAAGGTAGTAAGATTACAAAGAAGAGAAAGTTAATATATACTATTGGAACAAGTGAACAGTAGTATAGATATTAAGAGAAAATATGGAGGTATTTCAGAAAAGCAAATGATCTGATGTAGTGTGTATAATCTATCAAAAAGATGAGTATATTCGTTTTATAACCTGTTTCTTTTAACTTCAGCTGAATATGTAATAATTAAGATATTGACTCAAAATTCAAATATACAGAACGATAAAGGAAATAAAAATGGCTGTATATTGAGATGTAGTAAGTAATAATTTCATATAATATGTGATATATGATATGTGACTTATGATGTATGATTTGTGATAGTTGATGTGTGGTGTGAGAAATATGTATAATATTGTGATAGGTATTAGGTAAAAATTGGTGCTTTGTAATATATAATATAAAATATATAATACATATTATATAATGTAGAAATTATAATATAAAACATGTATTATATAATGTAAAATGTAATTTGTAACATGTAACATGCAAACATGCAATATGTAATACATAATTTGTACCACATAATACATAATATATAATGTATAATAAAGGATATATATACTATATAATAAATATATAATATGTAATATGATATATATTATATGATAATTATAAATTAAGTATAATCTGTAATGTATAAGGTATGGGATACAAGGTACAATGTATAATATATAATTTACAATATATAATAAATAATGTGTAACATGTATTATAATATATACTGTGTAATATGTAATATATAATTTGTAACATCTAACATATATTTTAAATTATAGAATATGGAATATAGAATTTAGAATATAGAATAGAATAGACATGTATAGAAGGAGTTATGAATTCAATTAAGTTTGAAATTCTAATATTTGTAATAAAATATATATTAGCAGAAGATATATAATTTCAGTCACTGGAAGAAAGATTTTTCACATTTTTTTCTTTTGATCTTGGTAGGATGTATAAGAGGTATATCTGCATGTAGAGCATTGACTATTAAAACCTTTGAAGCATATAATTAGGAAGAATAGATTGTGAATTAAAAAAAGTTTTTACTATTAATAACTCTCTTAGGGTTTTACTGTTTTGAGCAGACACCATGACCAACACAACTCTTATAATAATAACACTTAATTGGGACTGGATTACATCTTCAGAGGTTCAGTCCATTATCATCAAGGTGGGAACATGGCGGCATCCAAGCAGGCAAGGGACAGGAGGAGCTTAGAGTTCTGCATCTTCATCTGAAGGCTGCTAGCAGAATATTGGCTTCCAGGCAGCTTGGATGAGGGTCTAAAAGCCCACAACTAGAGTGACATGCCTACTCTAACTGTGCCACAACTTCTAATAGTGCCATTCACTGGACCAAGCACATAAAAATCATCACAATGACTTTTTTTGTTTTTGATATTTTACTTATTTACATTTTAAATGTTATCACCTCTCCTGATTTCTCCCCCAGAAACCCCCTATCCTATTCCCCCTCCTCCTGCTTCTGTGAGGGCATACCCTCACCGACCCACCCACTACTGCCTCCCTGCCCTCCCATTCTTCTCCACTGAGGAATTGAGCCTTCACTGGACCAAAGGCTTCTTCTTCTGCCATTGATGCCCGACAAGGCCATCCTTTGCTACATATGCTGATGGAGCCATGGGTCCCTCCATGTTTACTCCTTGGTGGGTGGTTTAGATGCTTGCTTGGAGCTTTGGTTGGTTGATATTGTTGTTCTTCCTATGGGTTGCAAACTCCTTCAGCTCCTTAAGTTCTTTCTCTAACTCCTCCATTGGGGACCCCGTGATCAGTTCAATGTTTGGCTGTGAGCATCCACCACTTTATTTGTCAGGCTCTGGCAGAGCCTCTCAGGAGATGGCTATATCAGGCTCCTGTAAGCATGCACTCCTTAGCATCCACAATAGTGTAGGCATTTGGTAACTGTATGCAGGATGGAGCCCCAGATGGGGCAGTCTGTGGATGGCCTTTCTTTCAGATTCTGCTCTACACTTTGTCTCCATATTTGCTCTCATATTTATTTTGTTCACCCTTCTAAGAAAGACTGAAGCACCCGCACTTCCTTCTTTTTGAGCTTCTTGTGATCCGTGAATGGTACATTTAGTATTCCGAGCTTTTGGGCTAATATCCACTTATCAGTGAATGTATACCTTGTGTGTTCTTTTGTGATTGGATTACCTCAGAATGGATAAGATCAAAAACTCAGGTGACAGCAGGTGCTGTTGAGGATATGGAGAAAGAGGAAAACCCCATTATTGGCGGTATTGTAAGCTGGGACAACCACTTTGGAAATTAGTCTGGCGGTTCCTCAGAAAATTGGACATATTACTACCTAAGGATCCAGCTGTACTACTCCTGGGNATATATCCAAAAAATGTTCTAACATATAACAAGGACACATGCTCCACTATGTTCATAGTAGCCTTATTTATAATAGCCAGAGACTGGAAAGAACACAGATGTCCTTCAACAGAGGAATGGATACAGAAAATGTGGTACATTTACACAATGGAGTACTACTCACTCAGGTATTAAAAACACAAATAATTCATGAAATACTTAGGCAAATAGATGGAACAATAACTCTTAATGTCAATTAGCAAATCTTTTAACTCTATATTTCTGTAGATTAATATTTGTTAAAACAGCTATCAGAGAGCACACTGAAGGCTCCACCCAGAAATGTATAATGAGATAAAAAGGAAAATTACCCTAACCTAATCCATACTTATTGAATACAAGTATAAAAATAATTATACTGTATCCTAAATATAAATGTCTAACTCTAAATTAATATATTCTGCTCATGCAGGAACAGAACAGCTTCAGAGACACTGAGTAATTTAAGTGTATGAGTAATTCATGTATGGACTCACAGGATTCAAGGCTTTTGGACTAAACTTTATGAAGTATATAATTCTCTTCACATACAAAGAAATATGCTAAAGGGGTTTGAAGAGAGTATTAAAATAGTAAATAAGTCTTAGATGGTCTATTTGAATGCAGAGGAGATAGAAGATGAATAGAAATTATCAGTGTGATGTCAATCTTTTAGTCTGTAGATTAGAACTGATGTATATACCAGTTTTCTTTTGTGAACTTATTCCAATGCCTTTTGTCTTACTACTTTGATAATTTACTTACAAAAATTAAGTTTAAGGAAGAAAGGGGCTATGTGACTTATATGAGGATGTTAGGGCATGAACAGCTGTTTTATCTACAATTAAGAGCATAGTATAAAATTTACAGTTAAATTAAGCATGCTTACTGTGAGATCATATTCTCCTCTCTTGTACAGTTCAGGACTCAGCAATCCAGAAATGGGCTTCTTACAACAATCAATGTAGTCAATATAGTCCTCCACAAATATTGACAAAAATGATTGTGGAAGAAGCCAACCAATAACTGATTTGACCTAAGGCCCTCTCAATTAGATATGTTATACCAGTAACTGCTTGGGTGACCGAGAACCTTAAACTTGTTAGTCCAGGGACTGCAGGGAAAACAAAATAATCCTGGTCTGAAAGGGGGAAAATCTGTGATAAAATTAAGTCTAGTAATATTCTGCAATGCTCATAGCATCTATCATCAGAGAAACTTCCTCTGTAGAGGAATTTTAATCCTGAAACATGAGTGCTTTGGTAAAGGATGACATCCAAAGATCCAGGTCGGTCTGCATTGCAGACACAGCACACACCTTGAATCCCTCTAGCTATAATACAGAGAAACCCACAATACATGTCTTTAAAGTACATCTTACAGTATAGATGAATTTATAATGATAAATTACAGCATTCTGTCTGTAGGTAATTCAAAAATATCTGAACAAAATAGCCTTCCCTCTTTGAAAGGAAAGATCCATAATATTATTTGAAATAAGAAAAAATATTTTTCATTGACAGATAAAAATTATCTAAACAAATAAGGACCAAGTAGTATTGTAATAGGAAAGATGTATCTGAATGAGAGTCTATAAAAAGTAGTATTAACAATGAGTAATTATGGGGAAATATGACATAAAGATATTTGTAATTAAGAAAAAGTGGTACAAAGTTGGAAAATTGAAAGAAAACTTAGTGAAAACACAGTAAGTAGGCAGAAGTTTATGGTGAAACCTGTGGAAAGTAGATATCCCAGAAATCAACTAAATGCACACACACACACACACACACACACA
>NC_034601.1:61444297-61450256 GCF_900095145.1 Mus pahari | reverse complement strand
AGAGAGAGAGAGAGAGAGAGAGAGAGAGAGAGAGAGAGAGAGAGAGAGTCATTACTGTTCTGCCGAGTAAATATAGGGACCAATTTTTTTATTATAGTAGACATTTTGAGTCATATGGAATGAAATTTGAGACTGATGCAGAAGAAACACTCATATCTTGGCATTTTACCAACTGAAATAAAATGACATGCAATTCCGAGAACATGACTGAAACAGAGAAACAAGCCAGCAGCCCATATTACATGCTTACATTGGCAGCAGAATTACAGATCTCTTCTTGTGAATATTAGGTTGTTCAGCAGTACTCTGAGAAAAGTAAACTCATATTAAGTGGGAAAACAATAAAAACATTTAATGTTTTAAAGTGATACAAAAAACATTTAAAGATAATACTTAATTTTAGAGTATTTATAGTAGATAGACACAAATAGAAATATAGATACATGTATGGATGATAGAGAAACTTTCACACACTGTATTAGTATGAATGAAAATTCATGAATAGAATTTGTATCTGGCAGTGAACAGAAAGCTCTTTTGAAAGTTTTTGTGTCAGCAGAGATTGAATAGCTGATTGGAATTTCAGTACGGTGGTGAGATTGGAATTTTTTGAAGTTTCAGGGGGGGGGGCTAATAACCTTATCCTTAGCTAGTTTTAGTCTTCTGAAACAGTCCTTCTTTGTCCCATTCTGTATCTGAGCTAATATGCTATGACAATAGAAAAAAGTCTATTAGAATAATATATTTACTCATCAGGCTAAGAGTATCACCCGATAGCCTCTTGAGCATATAGGAAAGTTTCCTCAATCTCAATGTAACTTTCTTATTGATACATCAACATATATTTTAAAGTTGGCTTAATGAATTACTTTTTCTATTCTTTAAAGTTATAAAAACTTCATGAAACTTTTTCTATGTCGTGAAATAAAATTTGGCTTTACCTAAATCTTTTTTTCTTGGACATGGTCACTCAAAATGGCTCAAAATTAAATATCTTTTATTTCTGTCTTAGAAAAATGATTATAATTCTTAAAAAAAATTTATTTGGGTTTCTGCAAGGAATACAAGGAGTTAGTGGAAATCATTACATTAGTATAAGATCAAAGGATTATGAAAAAAAACCAAGATAACCTATACCTAGAATACAAAATTTGCATATGAGAAAGAATGGAATAAAATAAGATTATATTTGATATAATTAGCTTAAATATATTGGACTAAAGAAAGATCAACCTTAAGTACTAAATATATAAATATTCAAGAAGTAATTAGTTGTTTGAGGTCATCATTTTGATATATGATTTTCATTCATAAATGCAAGTTTTTCTATGATATTGTAATTTCATTTTCTGTTTTCAGAAAAATTCACCACATGGCACTATTTCCAAAAGTATGCATGTTTTAGTCAAGTATGAAAAATATGTTTTCTGTATAGTTAAATAATATTCTATAGCATGAAGCAACAAAACAATCATCAAGATATAGTAGTTCAAAGTGTCAGCTATCAAATAAAATTTTCCCATTGTAGAATAAACCTTTAAAATCAGAACATGAAATGAAAGATTTCATTTGTTATTATAAAGATTCATTAGCCATTTTAATAATAAATGTAGGTTTTACTGATAAATCTATTCTTCATATTTTTAATCTAGGTTTTGATCAGGTGAGGAAAAATGATATTTGAATATTATATGTAAGAGGTCCTCTATGTGGCTCAAAATTGCATCATATAGAATAAATCATACTTAAAAAATTACCTCAAGGCAATAAATGATTTCCATAAGAAAATACATGTAATGAATTTACTCTTTTGTTGTAGGCCTGAAATGAACTCAGTTATACATTAGGGCTGTAATTGTACTGCAGAATCTTTCAATGAAGAGTGTTGATTAAGTTGATTTAAATTAGAGTTGTTAAAAGAGTGCAATATTCTTTATTCATTTATTGCCAGAGGAATCAATGCCCATGAGAAAGAAAATCCCTTGAATTCTAGATGATGTATTTGATACTAAAATATATACCAAATTTAGCAACATGGTCATTTTCTTCTTCCTATTGGTAAACACAAGAAGCAAATTAATGTTTTTATCTTCTTATATTACAATTTGATATTTTCTTTGAAAATATCCCTATATCCGATATAAATATCCTATATCCGAGGCAAAATATTAGACTCGTGATATTGTTTTCTAAAATACCTGGAAAACTGAAAACTATAAAAGAACATTTAAATGCATACAGTTTTTTCTAAATTGGTATTTGTTTACATTTTCACGTCATTCAAGATTTTTCAATTTTATTTTGGAAACTCTTTTTCTATATAATTGCTAAACAATGAAGATATACCATGTATTATGTTGCTAAGAAATTTGATACTCAGTTATATACTTGTGACTATCAACAGTTTCCATTATTTACTAAATCTCCCCATTTATCTTTTTATCTACTGTGTTCAGGCTCGTGGGGATAACATTTATTATTGTTGTTGTTGGGATAGGTGTGGCCTTATTGAAGGAAGCGAGTCATGGTGGGAGTTGGCTTTGAGACTCCTAAGAGCAAGCTCTGACCAGTGCAGAAGAGGTGTTCTCCTAGGTGCTTTTAGATCAAGATGTAGAATTCTCAGCTACTGTTCAAGCAGCATGTCTGCCTGGACTCTGCCATAATTCTTACCATGATAATGGATCAAACCTCTGATACTGTATGCCAGCCTCAATTAAATGTGGTCCTTTATAAAAGTTGCCTTGCAGATACCAAGAAGAGCCTACTGACAGGAGCCTCATATAGCTGTCTCATGTGAGGCTCAGCCAGTGCCTGGCAAATATAGAAGTGGATGCTCATGGTCATCCGTTGAACAGAGCACAAGGTCCTCAATGAAGGAGCCAGAGAAATATCCAGGGAGCTGAAGGGGATTGAAGCACCATAGGAGGAATATCGATATGAACTGACCAGTACCCCCAGAGCTCCTTGGAACTATACCACCAATCAAAGAAAACACATGGTGGAACTTGTAGCTCTAGCAATATATGTAGCAGAGGATGGCCTAGTTGTTCATCAATGGAAGGAGAGGCCCTTGGTCCTGTGAAGGCTCTATGCCCCAGTATAGGGGAATTCCAGGACCAGGAATGGGAGTGGGTGGGTTGGGGAGCAGGGGGAAGAGGTAGAGGATTGGGGATTTTCCGAGGGGAACCTAGGAAAGAAGATAACATTTGAAATGTAAATAAAGAAAGTATCTAATAATAATAATAAAAAAAAGAAAACAGAAAAGATTAACAAAAAAAATGTTGCCTTGGTTGTTGTGTCTCTTCACAGCAATGGAAACCCAACTAAGATAACCTGCTTCAAGTCCTCTTATAAAATTAAGTCCACATAGTATCTCACCTGCAATCCTAGTAAATAACTAGTAAATCATAGATGTGTGCCTCTTGCCTGTTCTGTTTCACTTCTTCTCTGAGGCTGTGATTTAGTTAGTTTCACACAAAGTAGTTAATTTTATTTCATATAAATTAAAATATTCGGTTATACATATAAACATAGATATGGACACACATGTAAGTCTTTAATATAAGAAGAATGGTTTTACAAAAACCCAGATGGATCTGCCTAAGTCTTACCTCAAACTATAGAATTCTTCTTACCTCAGACTCTTCTTTCTCAGGTGGAGTGACTTAAGATTGTATTATACATAAGCCTGAGTCACTCCACCTGAGAAAGATACATAATACTATGTTGGACTCTTTTATCTTAACCTAAATAATGTGATATTTCCATTAATTTCTGGTTTCCTCCATTATTAAGTTAATAACAAAATAACATAATAATATTTAAAACTATAGCAATATCATCATTTATTTGTACTTTAAAATAATAAAGGCCTATGGGTAATACATTATGTTCCAAACCTTTTTATTTTTATGAGTAAAGTTTTCACTGAAATTCGTTATTTAAATAACTATCTTCCTAGTCTTATAAAGTACATTAATGTTATTTATACATTTAAACAACTTTGAATTTCGCCTTCATGTGGTTGATGATTATAGGACATGTTGACATCATAATAAGTAATAGTTCTCTATACTCCCATTATCAATATATGAAAACTCCAATAGAACAACATAGTTCATAACATTCTCATTTTCATCCCAATTCTCATTTTTGAATAGATAGTGTATCTCTTTGTTGTAAAAATATAAATTCTATTAATAATCACAACACTATCACAAGAAACATAATATAAACTTTAAATATAAGCTTATACTAAATATTCAATAGGTTTTACATTGTTGTACTCTAAAATCATGTTGACAATGTAAAGCAATTAGTCATTCATTTTGTTGTGAAATATGATCTAACCTGAACTCATTAAATGATAAATCTGGCATAAGGAAAGGTGAGAGTACTTAGGATTGTTATTTTTACACATGATGTCATTTTATATTTTGCTATCAACATTTTAATTAGATTACAAGGTAATGCCCTTCACTACACAAAGAATGAAGCAAGGTGCAACCCCACTTAACTTACAAACTCTAAAAAGTTCTGTAGTTTAAGACATATCATTCTTCCAGAAAATTATACAGAAAAATAATCATATAGTTGTACCTGAAGTGGAAATTAAATATATTTTAACTCCAGAATAATAGATTCTTAAAGGGATACACATAGGCAAATTAATGTTGATGTTTATCAAACTCTTACAATTCACTTGATAAAGAGTATTCACAAAGAAGTCTGCAGAATAGGACTTTGTCATTGATAGGTATTCATAATAGATCACACAATACATTATCTATAAATATTAAAAATTGCAGCCTTACTACCTGTCTGTACCTCACTCCACCTTGTTCCATGTGGTTCACATACTTTGCGTTTTCAATGACCCATTTCTTTCCTGTCCCCTGCCTCACTTGCATTACTAAAATTTCCTTCTACATCACTATTTTACATAATTATTCCCAGGATCTAGGATTTATCTTGTGTCCACTCAGATTTCATCTTTCCCCATTCACTCTGAGTGCAAGGTCCCAAAGTTCTTAGCAATAGTCCTGTCATTTCCCAGATTCTTTCCTATACCTGATCCCAGTGCTCATATAGACTTACCTCAACATAGTAACTCAGCCCCAATCCCAGTGAATGGCTGTGTCTTCCTCACATATTATGCGTCCCCTCTTCTCTGAAGCCATGTTCTGTGACCTAGTTGCCTGGTCTCAAATGATCTTCAAATCATGTATTTGCTAGATCTGTGTCATCTCAGATCCAGTGAAAAACCTCACTTTCATTGTGATCTCATTTGTTACTCAGTACTCATGTGTGCTACATATATACAATGATGTAGTTCATGTCCTAAAATATGTAAGAGTATTTGCTTCAGAACCATATCTATCAAAATGGTGATACCCTGTGGTGGAATGTAAATTCAGCAACATGGCTGGTCTGGCAAGTAGGCTTCATCCCAGGGATGCAGGGATGGTTTAATATAAGGAAATCCATCAATGTAATCCACTACATAAACAAACTCAAAGATAAAAACCACATGATCATCTCATTAGATGCTGAGAAAGCATTTGACAAAATCCAACACCCCTTCAAGATAAAAGTATTGGAAAGATTGGGAATTCAAGGCCCATACCTAAACATAATAAAAGCAATCTACAGCAAACCAGTAGCCAACATCAAAGTAAATGGAGATAAATTCGAAGCAATCTCATTAAAACCTGGGACTAGGCAAGGCTGCCCACTTTCTCCCTACCTATTCAATATAATTCTTGAAGTCCTAGCCAGAGCAATCCGACAACAAAAGGAGATCAAGGGGATAAAAATTGGTAAGGAAGAATTCAAAATATCATTATTTGCAGATGATATGATGGTATACATAAGTGACCCTAAAAAGTTCACCAGAGAACTCCTAAACCTGATAAACAGCTTCAGTGCAGTAGCTGGATATAAAATTATATCAAACAAT